>NW_013665702.1:690393-708554 GCF_000517525.1 Limulus polyphemus | reverse complement strand
ATCACACTCTCCAAAACCTTCCAACTACTGATGTAAGACTAATTGGCCTATAATTGCCTGGACAATGCTTATCACCTCCTTTAAATATTGGACTAACATTAGGCAACTTCCAATCTTCTAATACTTTCCACTACCCAATAACCTATAAAAATATTAGCTAGCGATTCACAAATAAAATCTTTAAGTTCCTTTAAAACTGTAGAATAAAAGTTGTCTGGTCCAGGGGATTTATCAATTTTGAGGCTTCCCAACTTTTCTCTTAGAATTTGAGAACTTAAAATGATATCTTTTATATCATTTCTCTCAATTTTAACACACAAACCAATGTTTTATATATTATCCTTAATGTACGGGGAAAATACACTTGAGATTAGAATAAAATGAGAGATACACAACATAAGCCTTGGAAAGATTATGATATTTTAGAGTTAATGATAAATTATGGCATAAGTATAAACGTCAGAAAAATGAAACAATTGAAGCAGTTTACAGAGCAAAGAAAAATTATGTAACATACTTTATAAGAATAGCTACAAAGAATTACTATATGACAAAAGTTTCTAGTATTCAGGGTAAAATTAAAGAAACTTGGAAAGGCATTACTGAATTAATAAATAATCATGTTAATAATGAATCACTTCACGAAAAAATATAGCGAAATTGTATCAGAACAAATATAAGTACTACACATTTAACAGTAATCATTATAATGAAAATAGCAATAACTATGTTACAAATAGCAAAAAAAAATCTTGAGAGTGCATTTTCACAGACAAATACACTTTATTTCTCTCCAATAACAGAAGTTGTTAATATAGTTAATTCAATGGATATTAACAAAGGACAAGAAATTGATGGTATGTAATTCAGGTACATAAAACCGTATATTAATGTATTAGCAAAGATTATAACATGCCTATTAAATTTAATCTATTAAGAAGTGAAAATACCTGATGGACTTAAAATATCAATGATAAAACCTATTTACAAATCAGAAAAAAATATTTCGATAAGTATAGACCAATTTCCATTTTACCTGTAATTCAATAAATAATGGAAAGGTATGTATACAACAAAATGTTGGATTTTATTGATAAAAAATAACATTATAAACAAATGTCAATATGGGTTTATTAAAAATAACAGCACCACATTACTATTAAAAACTTTACAAATGATGTAAATTTACAATTGGATAAAAATCAAAAGATATTTGTATTATTTATTGATTTAAGTAGAGCTTATGGTGCATTAAATCGTAAAATACGGTTCGATAAACTATACCTGATAGGTATAAGGGGAAGCTACATAACTGGTTCATGAATTATTTGAGTAATAGAGTTGCAATAACAAAAACTGAAGAAATAATGAGTGATCGAATGAATATAAAATATGGTGTTCCACAAGGTCCTATTTTGGGTCCACTACTATTTAATTTATATGTTAATGATATTGTAAATATAGGTTTAAAACTTAGAATATATCAATATGCAGATGATACAGCTTTAACCGTAACTCATGTTGATGTGTAAATTGGCAAAGAAATTTTACAAATTGATTTCATTAAATTAAGGTATTTGCTTAATATAAATGAAATCTATATAAATATATTAACTACGATGATTTGCTCACAATATACAAATATTATTAACAAAATGATCAAAGATGTTATAATAAACATAAATATTTATTTGTAGATAATAAGCAGTATTCTGGTTGTAAATGTATGTATATTGAAAATGTTACTACTATGATATAATTAGGGCTAATTATAGATTATGTTTTAGTTGATTTAAACATATAAATATGATTTGCAATAAATTAAAACCTATTACAGCAAAATTATATAGGACACAGAATACTTTACCAATTAATATACAAAAAATAAATTATGTAATTTCAGCAGAATCTTTTATACGTTATGGATTGACAGTATATGCCTCAACAAGTAACATTCATTTAGAAATTAAATATAATTCAAAAACGAATGTTTAAGATGATACTATTAAACAAAAATAACGAACTTTATGCAAATGTTACTAACAGATGAAATGATAAGAAATTAGTTATTTGACGTAAATGTAATTTATACATATATATGATATTTTTAAATTCCTATTATAGTCTAAATCATATGTATAATACTAGAACACTAGAATATAAATATTATGAAATCTCAAATTACAATAATAACTATGGAACAAGAGTAAAAGAGTATAAAATGCCATATATAATGAATAAATATAAATATAATGAATCCACAGGGATTTATGGAATATAAATACAATTGCAGAGGTAAAATATAATAAAAGCTCGGTTATTAACTGGTGTTCATAGACAAACTGATTAATACTCATTGAATGGTATTCTATTCATATAGGATTAATATTATCATTAGTTTTACTTTTTATTATGTATGTAATTACTTGTTTGTGAAAAAGGTGCAATAGCATTACACGATATTACGTTTTTGTGTTATGTTGAAGAAGTTATTAATTTCAGATATACGTTAATATAAAATGATGATTAACATAGATTTCTAATACCAATTTCGCCTTTTTCTGTTTTTTTTTATATTTCTTAATATATATATAAACGTATGGTAACTGTGATTAAGTGATTCCACAAATAAGCTGATTAAGCTTCGTTGGAACTTCTTTATTTTGTATGCTTGATTTTTTATTGATATGTATATATTGTATGCGATAAAAAGAAGTCTATAATGAAGACCTTACTGTTGATGTAGTGAATTAGAAGCTAAGTGAAATGCATATTCAGTTTTACAGCACATGAATACAATGGTGCAATGTGAGTAATGCTAACTTGTTTATTTGACTGAGGTTATGAGATACCACCTATTGTTGGAATTACAACAAAAATCTGGATTGTTTTCTCGCTCGAGCATTTTTAATGGATTTCACTTGTTTGTGTGTGTTACATCAACCCAAGATGCTTACACTGTAACCATTATTATATAACTAGACCCTTAAAGAGAAACAACTCATACAGGGAAGTAATATTCAGATCAGGATGCTGCTAATATTACACGTATTATCAAATAGATTACAAGGGATTAGAAAATGTGTTACCTTTATGGGTGATAACGTGTGAAAAAAAACGACCCGGAAGCAACAGTGACAACAGAAGACACTCTCATCCTGAGCTGAGATATGCGAAACGGATTATGAAGACAAGGGTGACAAGATGAAAACGAGGAGGACATTTTTCTTTAACCAACTAGGGAATATACTCTTACTTCACGTGCAATGTATGTACTAAAATTATTTGACTACTGAGACACTGCTTATCAAAAAGAAAATAAATAGTAATGGATATACACGGGAATTAATCCTCGACCTCCTTCATACGTAGCGTGTGCTCTACCATATGAGCCAAAGCTCAAAGATTCTTTTCGCGTATGCAGCATTATTCAGTGGATGTATGTGTTTTAAATAGAACAGTTCATTAAATAATGCTGTTGTTGTATTATGTAGTTGGACATGAATGAAACAAAGTCCTACTAAGGAGAATATGGAGTTGTTATATTTAGGTTTAAAGTAAATAAGTGTAAAATCATGGAATGACTATAAGCGAAATATATCACTCTACACAACATTTTCTCGTATAAACTCCTTGTCTTTCTGTACAGTCGCCATCTTTGACTAAGATATTTTTTTTCACTTAAGAGTCTGTAACACATGTTTACCTGAATTGTTATTACTAAAATTTACATTGTCATCAACAGCATTACTGCACTGGCTTGGCCGCCAATTTTGATTTCACGTCTTTTAGTCGTTGTCTTTTTTTCTTCTTCTTCTTCTTGATCGCACTTTTTTTTACAGCTGGGCTGTTTTTGGTTTAGATGTTACTATTTAAAAAAAAAACAGAATGCATAAGTGATTGTGAGGAATATCATCATACTTTTTTGTGATCAACAAAGCCTAAACAATACATATACGTACAAGCGTGAGCTGTAAATGCATTAATACACATGGATTTATCACGTCAATCAGCACTTAGCCTACATATCAGTTAAATGTCTGCAGTGCAGAGAAGCAATTGAATATAAAGAATATCTTCAAAGTGACATAGCACATTATTATATTGTTACTTAGATATATGCAAACTGTTATATGTTGAAGAGACGGTATGATCTAGGCTGTAGAACAAGATGTATACATCCTTTGCTGGTATAGGCTTCACACCCTAATCATTAGAGAACTGATAAAAAAGGATAACAGCCGATTTTTAAGCTCAAATCAGGGGAATTATTGTAAATAATTTCAAAGCGATTCCATTTACTCTTTGTCCTGCAGGTCTGAACAAAAGTTATCCTTCAAAAATCGCCGTTCTCTTTTACTGTGTTTTCGCGAAATTTTGTACAGACGTAGAGTAAACGGTATGTTAAATGTATATCAATTTCAAAAAATCGAAGTTGGAAAGTACGTTTATAAATTTGTAAAAATTCCGCACAATCTGGTGCATAGAAGAAGAAGACGAAGAAAATCAGACGAATTTGGTATCGCATATCTCACTTTTGGCTGGATGGATTTTCTTGAAATGTGGAATGTGTGGTAAGCAAACTGGGAGGCAATACAAATGAAAAATTCATTAAAATGTTTGAGATTTTCTTGAAACTTCAGGTGACTCTAGAATCAACAATAGATGAGACTGGTGTATGTAATTCTGCAGACCTGTTCTAGATGTACATAATGTTGAGAATAAAGCAAACCGTTTGCCATTTTTAATTCTGGATAAGAGTAACAACCATGCCTATTTTATGCATAATGAGCGAACTATGTTAACAGAAAAAATAAACTTTTATTTTGGCTACAAAACTACCGTTCTTTCTTTGAATGTTCGTAAAATACTCAACAGACTTGAGGAATCAATAACGTCAAAAAATAGAAAGTTTAGTACGTACATAGCTCATAAATAAATCACATATTCTTATATCTCAAGATATTACAGTATAGAACAAGAAAACACAATCATTTTAAAAGTTCAACATCGTGCAAGACTTATTGGTAGATAGTTAGACAGATAGATACGCAGGCAGACAACAAACACACAGACGAATATATAGAGCGGTGAAACTTTCGGTAAATTGGAAAACGTCGATTACTGCAATGCACGTGGAGAAATAATGATATTTATTCAAAAGACAAATTAAAGGGATAATTTTTAATCAAGTCATAGCGAAGCTGAAGTACATTAACAATTTAGCTGTAAAGTTGTAATGGTAAGTGACTGAGTAAAGAGTCAACATAGTTATTCCAAATTCAAGATGTGTACTATAGGGTAAACATTTAATCATCAATAGAAAAATAAATGACCATATAAAACTTGGATTTGTAAACTTTTGTAAGCTTAAAGATCGGCCTTCATAGAAGACAGATAAAATGTTCAAGTGTGTCAATAGTATCAATGTTCAAGTATATGTGTCAATAGTATCAAATACTTGAACATTGATACTATTGACACACATACTTGAACAGTGTGTCAATAGTATCAATGTTCAAGTATGTGTGTCAATAGTATCAATGTTCAAGTATATGTGTCAATAGTATCAAATTGATACTATTGACATACTTGATAATATTAGCACACATATTTGTAGTATCAATGGTTCAAGTATGTGTGTGTCAATAGTATCAACATTGATACTACAAGTATGTGTGCTAATATTATCAAGTATGTCGATAGTATCAATGTCCAAGTATGTGTGTCAATAGTATCAATGTTCAAGTATGTGTGTCAATAGTATCAACATTGATACTACAAGTATGTGTGCTAATATTATCAAGTATGTCAATAGTATCAATGTTCATGTGACAATAGTATCAATTATCAAGTATATGTATCAATAGTATCAATGTGTCGACACTTTACTTTTCGTAATTCAAAACGAAAAATAGAGGACAACTCGGTTAAAATACCGCGAAAATTTCACAAGAGAAAATAATGTAACTAAATTTGTCACTTAACTATGCTTTTTCTTTCAAATTAGCCACAACGTTGATACATGTTATATGAAAGTTACTACAAGAATAACGAATGCTATATTTCATAGCTTCTTTATATAATTTAGATAAAGAGTTGTGTTTTTTTTTCTTCTAGTACCATTATAAGTTTACATTTATCAGTTTTCTACTTATTTCACCTTTCAAGAACTATTACTGAATCTTTCTAATAGAACTTTATCAATGAAATAGAGCTGTACGTGACATATATGCTAACCTGATGGGCTGTGGGTACAGTGGTCAATAGGTTACGTCCTTTTGACACAAAAAAACTCGCGTCCCACACGTTATATCAGTGACTGTCAGATTCCACTATTTGATTAGAGTAGCCCAAAAGTTGGCAGTGGGTGCTGTTGACTAGCTGCCTTCCCTTTAGTCTATCATTTCAAAATTAGGGACGGCTAACTCAAGTAGTTCTTGTGTAGCTTTGCACGAATATCCGAAACAAGTAAATAAAACTGCAAAAAATTAATATCTGTCGTCTTATAGAAATACAAACTAATAATATGAATCATCCAACAGAATTACCCTATGGTGAGCTGTCTTTCTTAATGGAACTACATACTAGTAGTCTGGATATCCCAGTGGAATTGCCCAATAGTTATCTGGCTTTCATTGTAGAGCAAAAGAGTGTACTCCCAGTTAAACTGGATATCCTTGATTTAGATTTCCAATAGCAGCACCTAAATCTCAAATAGAATTGCCATCAGGTTGTCCGGTTCATCCAATCGAACTACATTCTGGTCAACTGGCTCTCCCAGTACAATGGCTTACTGGTCACCTGCTTCTAGTAAAATCATGCTTTCCTCACACGGCATTCTTTTTACTTGCATAGTCTTTCTGGTAGAATTATATAATGGTAACCTGGTTTTTCCCTGCATAAATAACTATTGGTTACCTAAATATATAATATTTTTGTTCTTTTGGATAAACTATAAAAAATATTTTTAAAATGTGTGAATAAATAATCAAATATAACGTATTTACACTGAAGTCTACTGTACTATTCTAGCCTATGTTTTTTAATGCAGATGTTTCTCGAAATTTCTCGCCAGACGGAAGGAAGATTAATGTCACGTGATGAGCATGTAACCTAACTTCTGCAATTTTTCCCCAAGTTTGGAAGTTATCTGGCTCTATTGTAGAATAACAGAGTATACTAGTAGTTAATGTGTGTCTCTCAGTGAAACAGTAGCCTATAGTTTCTTAATGTCAAGTTAGGCAAGAGTAGATGGATCATTAATTATTGAGTTAGTCAGTGAACTTAGTGAGTGAAGTCAATGAATTATTCACAGAGTGATTGTTAGCTAGCGAATCAATGTATAAATTGTGTAAGACATGCAGTTTGGAATAGGAAAACCCATCTGGTGTACACCTGTTACTGTTACTGCTGTACCTCCTGTACCTACCAGAACTTTCTGGATTACCTCAAATGCACCATCACTTCATCAAATTATTTAGTAGAGCAGGCCAGTTCAAAAACGTATGAAAAGGTACCGTGAAAGTCATATCATGCGCAGTTTATAACAATAACTAACGTGAATAAATGGAGTAGTGACGAGCAAGCTAGTCGTCTTGCTGAAACGATCAGGTTTAATAACATTAAACAACAGAGAGCTAAAACAACTGTCAGGTATTAACGGTTGCCTTATCAAGAAGATGTGGGGTGTTATATCAGTTTTTAAAGCAATGAATGGAAAAAGAGGGGACCTTAGCCAAACGTTTTGAAGATGTGGAAATATTTGCTAAGTTATCTTAGCCACATGCTTTATGTGAACTCACTGGTTCTTTGGCATGGGACCAGTTCACAATGTGCGTTAGTGGGTGAGGACAAACAAAGTAAATGTACATATTTCAGGAGAGCTGTTCAGTTGGCGAGGAGAGTTGAATAAAATAAAGTTGCAGATAAGGAATTAAAATTACCATTTCGTAATTATGGAACTGTCGAAACAAATGGTGTAGAGACATCAACTTTTCTGATTGAGGTCCTGAGGATGGAACTGTCAGAACAAATGGTGTAGAGACATCAACTTCTCTGATTGAGGCCCTGAAGATGGAACTGTCAGAACAAATGATGTAGAGACATCAACTTCTCTGATTGAGGCCCTGAAGATGGAACTGTCAGAACAAATGGGGTAGAGACATCAACTTCTCTGATTGAGGTCCTGAAGAGCCCTAAGTATTAATTAGACAACTGCTTACTCAAAACGGAAGAAGGGAACCGCTGTACAGCATGTGTTTCAGTTGCAACTGTGTTATCAGAGCTGTGAATATCTTACAACTGATCAATCCAAAAATTACATGATGTGCTCTTAGAATACTATGATACCTTCTACAGTGGGCCTCGTGTACCTAGGTTGGACAAATAAAATATATCATTAAACGATAATGGAGATGCAGCTCAAATATATCAGTTGGCTAGGTGACTCCCTGTTGCAAAACAAGCTGAGGCTCTTAAAGAAATAGAAGCCATGAAATAAGAAGGAATATCAGAGCTAATTGTTAGCCCTTAGGCATACCCTATTGTTACTTGTGAAGTGGATGAACATAAAAAAGTGGATCAAGACTATAAATACTATTCATGAATTGCCGAACAACGAAAATTTTCATAAACCTCTACATTACGAAAACATAGAATAAAACAGTAATTAATTAGGACTGATGTAAATTTTCTAAATTAGCTTGGTGTCACAAGAATTCACTGGAATTATGGCTGTTAATAAAATGAAGACCCAATTTACTTATTTATTTTATTTATTTGTTTGTAATTAAGCACAAAGCTACACAATGGGCTATCTGTGCTCTGCCCACCACGGGTATCGAAACCCGGATTCTAGCGTTGTACGTCCGCAGACATACCACTGTGCCACTGGGGGGGGGCAACCCAATTTACAACATTTGACAACTTCACATGACAATCGTCTTGAGATCATAGTTTTACCTCCAGTTGCATTCTTTGAAACTAGGTCTCACATATGATTTACAACATTTGACAAGTTCACATGACTATCATATTGAGATTACAGTTTTACCCCTAGTTTCATTCTTTGAAACTAAGTCTCACATATAATTTACAACATTTGACAAGTTTACATGACTATCATATTGAGATCACAGTTTTACCTCTAGTTGCATTCTTTGAAACTAAGTCTCACATATGTGACGGATTTATTGTTATATATTTATTTTAATATCAATGTTTGTTGAGATTAAGTTTATATTTAGAAACATGTATAGCTTATAGTGTTAAATATGTAATGCGAAACTCCCGCCTATTTTCTAAAGTTGCAAAAGATTCTCGAGTGTAAGAATCAACAATATATATATGTACGTAAACGCTTAATGTAGCTTTGTATTCTTATGTAATCTGAATTTTCTAGAAGCTCTCCACACGCCTATAAATATAACCAAGCGACGCGCCAAAAAAGAAGTATCTATTATTAGTTTGCTATAGTCAGTGTGCTATAAGCTTCAGAAGCTTATCAATCGGAAAACTTCAGATAGTTAACCAGGAGCATTTACAAAGTTCGAACATTAGAAATCATTTAACTTCAGTGGATTCTCATCGGACATTAGTATTTTTACGAAAACATTATATAACTTCAGCGTGGAAAACCTGGCGTGGGTGGCTGGTGAATAACGAAGGACAAAGCTAGCTAGCTTCCCGTTAAGCGAATTGAACCTACGTCAACTCGTAATTAACTCGCTTGTCGTGAACCCTCGATAAGATATCGAAAAGGTTCCAGACTAGAAAGAAGACTTTATATTGCTTGTAAGTTTTTGAAACTTTTTGTTTATAAATCAATGTTTGTAGTAACTGTTATTGTAAATTGCATTGTTGTGTGTATATTAAAACGTATTTGAGTTAAAAAAGAAAATTGTTTATTAATTTTTGCTGGCAAATATCATAAACTGACTATATATCGGCTTTTACTTAACTGCTAAATCCAAAGTACAATTTAACTATAAACCCCAAAGTATCATTTAACTCAATTTCAGACCATACGAAATTGTAATACGTAACACATATAATTTACAACATTTGACAAGTTTTCATTACTATCATACTGAGATCACAATTTTACCTCCAGTTGCATTCTTTGAATCTAGGTATCACATATAATTTCTACCGAAATCTTCACATCTACGTACTAATATTGTCATGCCTGCCGATAGTACTTATTTCTTAACAGCGATGTGTGGTTTGTTTTTATTAAACCATTATCCACGATTGTTCTTGATTAAGTGTTCTATACTAATTACTATGATCAATTTATTCCTAATCTATGTACGTATATTAACTTGATCAGAAGTTAATAATAAACGTAACCAAATTTGAAAACTTTCGTAATTTGTATTGTTTTTAATGCACCAAGAATTAAAAAATAAAAATAAGTTCAACTACGATGAAGGAGCGATAGTTACAGCTTATTTAACATCAACGGTAAGTCTACTAATTTGCAACACTGAGATCAGGGGTTCGATTCCCTTCAGGGGATACAACATATAGACCGATGTGGCTTTGCTATAAAACCAACACACACATTCATTTAACATACTAGTCTAACTATAAGCATGTGTCATCATAACACCAAAATGTATAATGATTAGATTATTCTAATTCATCATTCAAATATCGCTGTTAGTGATATTTCTGGCATTAAGTTGATCAGAAAAGGTGTTTTAGTCTTTCCTTTAATCCATTAAACATAACAGCTGTTGTCTCAAAAAAATGTTGTACTATCTTAAAGGGTTTGGTAATCAGTGTGTTAACATGGACAGGACAAAATAAAAGGCCAGTTGATCCTCGATATCATTTGCAAAGCATATTTATTGTTAAATTAAATGTTTTGTTTCGTTTAAACTACTGAAACGTGTCTATTAAAATTGGCATAATACATTATTTGCAATTGAGAAACGTTTCTGAACCAAAGATCTAGAAATTATTGCCTTGTAGAGTGTAAATTGTGTGTTTGAAAGTAAGCACAAAGCTACACAATGGGCTATCTGTGCTCTGTATTTCTAGCGTTGTAAGCCCGCAGACATACTGCTGTGCCACTGGTGGGGGGCAAAGTGTAAATAAGTAGTCCGTTTTTACACTTTAACATTTTTGGTGAAATTTAATGGTTCCTCGGTGAAACAGTGGTAAGTTTACGGCCTTACAACTCTGAAATCCAGAGTTCGATTCCACCTGGTGAATACAGCAAATAACCCACTATGTCTTTACTTTAAAATAAACAACAATTATGTGGAATTAAATTTGTTTTCTAAAGAATGTTTTAGTTCAGCAATCAGTATACAACCAACTTATCTTGTAATTTACATAAATAAGTTATCTCATCTTACTGCAATATATTAAACATTGGTCTTGTTGAGATTCGAAACACTTGGATAGCAAACATTCTGCTTTCAGTTTCATACAGATCGATATCTGCTCAGCCAACCATCTTGAGAAGACAATCAATTTCTTTTTTTGTAATTTATCTTTGCTGGTCCCTTCAGACAATTTTTTCCCTTCTGATTTGACAGAAAGAGTTTTATAATCATCCTTGCTTGTATTCACGCATCCGGTCTGTTCTCTCAGTAGTATACAATTGAAATTGAGTTTCGTTCTATTAAGTTTTCACGGCCCCCAGGGAGTTACATTGATAAGTAATTTAAAATTGCATAGGACCATTTTGTCCTTCACTAGGGATTAAGACAGTCGAACCAGTGTAGTTTTATCTTTCAGAAATAGATATGTTTGCCCTTTTGGTAGAGTTATCTGATGCCCTTATATTATATATATATCCAAAATTAATGATATATCAGATAAACATGTGGTACCACTCTCAAGAAAATAAAATCTAATCATTCACGTTTTTAATAAGATCTCATTGAGTGGAAATGTAAGTGTTTTTTGAACTGAAATAAACTATTTTAGAACACGATATTACATGAATTCATAAAAAAATTCATTATACAATAAAAACAAATCATTCATGATGACATATATCTGAATTAGGTATATTAGGAAGCAACTGGCTTGTATTAATGAGTACCATAACTAAAGTAATACGTTTTCATTGACAGATGTTGATGTCGCTAGGTTATACCATACACTCGAGACAAACAAATTTATCGGGTATTGAACTTGTGATTGTAAAACCCACTGGTCATGCCCTTGAGACTCCTTCCTAAAATAGTCGACTCTATTCTATCTTCTGATGTCAAACATAAGAGATGGTACCAGATTTTCTGGAAGAACAACGTATTGAGAGCAGATACGACATCTAAGGTATATTATCTATATTATAATCTATACTATAATATATAATCTATATTATAATATATAATCTATACTATAATATATAATCTATACTATAATCTATAATCTATATTATAATCTATAATCTATACTATAATATATAATCTATAATCTATACTATAATATATAATCTATAATCTATACTATAATATATAATCTATAATCTATACTATAATATGTAATCTATAATCTATACTATAATATATAATCTATAATCTATACTATAATATGTAATCTATAATCTATACTATAATATATAATCTATAATCTATACTATAATCTAGATTATCTATTAAACTTGTCGCGTCTACTGTGAAGTCCGTGTCAGTGAAAATCTAAATCTAACAGTTATTTATTAATGATGTAAATATTTTTCAAACATTTTGTATTTGTGCATTTCTCCTTTGAACATTTTGAATGATGTCTCATTATTTTAATCCTTGAGATATTCCAATAAAAAGTATTTTATTTGTTACTGTAATTCTCTTTTATTTCCATTTTGAATCGTCCAACAAAACCTAGACAACTAGATAGTCTCTAATACACATACATATACTTTTATTCTTTTAAAATAAAAACAAAAAAACCCTTATTTCCTCACCATTACAGAAATATTTCAGTTTTTTCGTGATTTTAATTTATTGAATTAAATTATTTACTTGATGTTTATTACGTGTTTTTGTGTTTCTGAGAAATGTAAATAATAATAGTTCGTTGTGTAGCTTTGTGCTTAATAATAAACAAACAATTTCATCTATGTAACGTATTTTAGCCGTCTGATTAAGTTAAATTGTGCAAGTTTTAAACTCCAAATGGTTTTTAGTCCACCACAAATTTCCTAACTTTCATTTCATTCTATTTTTATAAATAAATATCTCAAAACTGAATTGAACAGAATTCTGTTTGGGACATTTACATATATTACAATATTCTTCTTCACTATATACTTTAAAAAACTCTGCTTGTCTGTCATTAATTTATCATTCTATACACCTATATAAGATACTAAGAAAGAAAAATATCTTCTGAGTTTCTCTTGTTAAGCCTATTCTTTCTTATTTAAAAGAGAAACTTATGTCGATAGAGACTCATATTCTACAACAATTATTTGTTCGCCATGAAATAAGATTTTCCATTCAATAAATTAATTGTTTTGCTTACGTCATCAAGTTTACTTCCAAATGCTTTTTAAAGATTACTGTAACTCTAATTACCAGGCCAAATTATGCTACAAGAACACAGCTAGTAAACTATAGCTAAACTTACGAAAGTATTAGCTTATAATTGAGTTGCTAGCAAATTGTTCATCCAGAAAACCAACAAATTAGAAAGCGTCACCAGAACAGTATTGCTGGGCAATATTTACTTTAGTTCCACATCCTCTTGGAGTGACAAAAATTAAGTACGTTTTAAAGTTAAAACGTTTTTCTGAATATCACTTACCAGAAACTATTGAACAAACAATATATTATCTTATTCAGGAAATGTAAATGTTATCTTAGGCAAAACAGTAAACGCTTCAATTATTTGGATTAATACATAAAGATTACCTGGAACGATTGAATAAGTAAAACTGAAATATCTATTTTACTTTAAACTCTTCTGTTGATTTCAAGATTTACTTATTCGTAAATAATAATTAACTGGTAAATGACAAAACGAGAAGGATAAACTGCTAACTAAAACTTATAAACGTTTTAGTGTAGATATAGTTAATCAATAAATAGTTCGTATTTCCTTATTGATTTAAACATATTTTTAATCTAAAATCACAGAAGTTAAAACATTAAACAGATTCCTTGTAGGTCTGAAAACGCTTTGTTCAGACAATTTCTTTGTACTTGGTGTAGAGTTATGTCTCAAGTTCGACTGTCCAGAAATGGTACGAAGCAAACGGACATTGCCCGAACAGCAGGGTATCCCCAGTGTATTGTATCCAGAATCCTGAAATGTCATCGAACTACAGGAAACGTTGTTCCAGAAAAGTATACTGGTAGACCCCGAAGAAATACTTCAAAGATGACCTGTTTTGATCGGGTTAACACGTCAAGGTCGAAAAACGTCTTGCAACATCTCACGACAGGAATGGCATGAGCACATTTTTTTCCTGGGTATCCAGAAGAAAGGTGAATAGGAAACTGACCAAAGAAAGTTGTTTTGCAAGAAGGGCTATCTGCAAACCAATAGTTACCAGAATTCACCGCCATCACCGTATTACTTGAGGAAAAAGGCATGTCAACTTCCAGTTAGGACACTGACGACTTGTTATCTTTTCAGATAAGTACCGTTTCTGGCTTGTTAAAGCTGATAGTAGGATTCGTGTTCGTCGTTTACCTAGAAAACAGATGAGGGAAGACTGTTTTTCCATAGAGAACACACAGGAGATGGTGCAGTACATGGTGGAAAACTGCTCTTCATATCCTCCAGGAAAACGTCAATGGCGCCTCATAAAGGCATCAAATGGAGACGATATTTTGTCATATGCTAAGGCAAGGTTTGGCAATAACTTTGTGTTCCAGGATGATACTACCACTGTCCATAATGCATGTATTGTAGAGGATTATCTCGACCAGGAGTGCGTTACAAGATTTCCATGGCCATATTGTAATCCAATTGAGAACTGTTGGGCAGAACTAAGACGGAAAATTGATAATCACGATCCTAAACCCAGCTAGTGTAGCTGAGTTGCAGCGTCTTCTAGTGACAAGTTGGGATGAAACCCCGATGGATTACATCAATAACCTCATCGACAGCATGCCACGTCGCCTTGCAGAGGTTATTAGAGTACGAGGAGGACCAACAAGGTACTGAATGTTTAATATGAAGTGATATAAGGTTACAGACGCTGTCATCAACTATAAAAGACTTATTCCCTTTGTCCAATTCACAAGTTTTATGGCATTGGGTTGTAGTCAAAAGGAAAATAAAAGTTACCAAATGGTGTTCCAGCTAAGCCTTACGTTACGTTTATGTACTGGCTTAATGCTTAAATGAGACTACAAATAGGTCTACCGCTACTAACGTTATAGCGTCAGTGTTTAAAAGGTTTTAAGTGCTGATTAAATGTTAATTGGTAACATTTTCTTTTGGTATTTTAACACATATATTATCTACTTGGTCTTAAAACATAAAGAAAAATAAATGTTTATTACTACCAAATATCTTTTAGTCTTTGTACAGTCGAAAGAGTTGAACATTTTTGTCGGAATGTTAGCACAATGTTTTCTACTTCCTGACCTAGAATACAGTGAAGAGGCTCAAGAGTGCTATTTAAGTCTTTTTTAGCGTGCACACGTACTTTTGTTCACGATAAAATTTCCATTTTTCTGCGTAGTTTTTACTAAAAATGTGGTGATTGAAGAATTACTTCAAGACTGATGAAATAAGTGAAGAGTAGATATATTTTGTAGGTACAGACAAATTAATTTTAGATAAATTCTATAATTTTAGTTAATCGTATTACAATGGTTTTCCGTCATTTTTGACGGGCTTTTATACTAGTTTATAATAATCTGATGTTGTATTTTGTCATAATGTATGTTTTGGTAACGTTTTGTTGTGATAGATATAATGCTGAATTACACATCTTTCTACAGGTGTCTGATAAAATTGTTTGATGTTCTAATAAATTGTTCATGATGTCCATAGAACCTGTCTCATTATACAAATTACATATACATAACATGCATTTTTTAGTTTGACAAGTGTATTTGTATTCTATCTTAATTATAATGATCTTATTTGTTACAAAATATGCAAACATTTTGGCCAAGACTGTATTTCATAATCCCTCACACTTGTTACTCTAAAAGCAAGCATAAGCTACTACACGAATAAGCTACTGTGAGGATATTCCTTATATTTCAATGCAGAAGTTCCTATTTAACTAATTTTAAGAAATACATGAAATGTAATGAAATTTATATAGTTATTTATTTAAATAAAATAGAAATTCATTAAATAAATAAGGGTAATCATCACATTTTTTGTTTATATTCAGAAAAGTTTATCAATTAAATGGAAAAAAGATAACCATTACGCATTGTAATAATGTCTAGACATATTTCTGTGAAAAAGAAATGAACGCTAATATAAATACAGAAAGAAAATTTTACATTCAAATTTCACTTCCTCGGACATAAACTTGATAATGGTAACGTTAGGCAGAATTAATACTTTTGTTAATGACATAAAAATCATTTAAAGTACTAAATTTGTAAAATAGTAACAGGTAATTTAAAACATTCGTTTCTTTGTATTATTTTGTTTTAACATAACTTTTAATAATATAAATAATTATGATTAAAATAAAATTTTTATCTAATGCGCTAGCTCTCCCTAATTTAGCAGTGTAGGACTAGAGGGAAGACAGCTAGTCATCACCACTCACTGCCAACTCATGGGCTACTTCTTTTATCAACGAATAGTGGGATTGAGCGTCACATTATAACGCCCCCACGGCTGAAAGGGCGAGCATGTTTGATGTGACGGGGATACAAACCCGCGACCTGCAGTTTGCGAGTCGAGCGCCCTAACCATCTGGCTATGCCGGGCCTTATATATTTAAGTCTGTAAAGTTAGCGCTGACTTACCGAGGGACTTATTTATAAGGCAATATTTATTATGTGTTCTAGTAAAAACTCTTACGTCTTTAAACACAGTATTATATGCATGATGTTTCTATATGTTGTTTAACAGCTTAAAGATCATCATTCAGTCTTATTCTTTTTATTTGAAACATATAAATGTATTTTAAATATTATTAATAAAACGAGACATCAACGTTTCTTACTTGCACAATAATTTGTAAAGTCTGAAAAATATAAATTAAAAGAAACTTTAAAAACTCTACATGCTTCGGTGGAAATAATTCCACCATCTTCGGGAGAATAAACAACGAAGTACACATGAAGTTTCTTATAAACCTAATGTACGTGTACGAATAGCATGTTTTTATAGTGGCGCCATTTACAACAACGATTTCCAAATGTGAGATCGTGTCATTCATGGTCACAAAAAATGTCCTCATTTTCGTCTTCTGTTTACAGGGCTATTAATGTTTCGTCATATGATGAGGATTTGATGCTAGAATTAACATCAGGTAGCGATTGATAGAGGGTATCAACCTCAAATCATAGATAGGATGTACAGTAAATATTGTATCAAACTTCAAATTTCTGGATGTACTAAATTGCACAAAAATGGAAAGTAGAGAAAGAATATGTTTGCCTCATGTTTCACCATGGTCAATAAAAATAGGTAATGCGTTTAGGCAAAATATGAATTGTCAAGTAACACTTACTCCTCAATAAAAAATAAGTCATATAATTAATGGTTTGAAAGACAAAGTTGAATTAAGGGATAAATGTGGTATATATAAAGTTTCATGTACTTGTGGTCTAAGTTATATCGGACAGACAAGTAGGAACTTAAAATTTAGAGTAAAAGAACATCAAAATGCGGTGATTAAATTAAAAACGGATGAATCGGCTTTGGCAGAACACGTGGCGAATTCTACACATGTTATTAGGTATTGATATATATGTAGATATGGAAAGTTCAGTATTTTGTAACATTCGATCCATTTATTCCTTTCTATGCAGACGCCCGGCCGGCCAGTTAGTTAGGGCACTCAACTCGCAATATAAAGGTCGCGAGATCGAATCCCCGTCCCAGCGAACATGCGCGCCATTTCAGCCTTGGGGACGTTATAATGTAATGGTCAATCCCACTATTCGTTGATAAAAGAGTAGCTCAAGAGTTGGCGGTGGGTGGTGATGACTAGCTGCCTTTCCTCTAGTCCTTTACTGGTAAATTACGGACAGCTAGCG
>NW_013665702.1:677729-690383 GCF_000517525.1 Limulus polyphemus | reverse complement strand
CGGTGGGGTGGTGATGACTAGCTGCCTTTCCTCTAGTCCTTTACTGGTAAATTACGGACAGCTAGCGCAGATAGCCCTCGTGTAGCTTTGCGTGAAATTCAAAACAAACAAACAAACAAATCTAGGCAGACGTTTTTCTTTGAAACAAATTAAAGTATATATTTAGTTACCAAATTACATCTAATTCTCAATCTCGTGATCGAATGCTTATTCACACATGGTTTGAATCCTTCTCTTTTAGAGAGTAAACCATCAGGTGAGAAGCGCGTGGAATTCTCTAATGATGCCAGGGTAAAGGAGTGTAAAGTCTTTTAAACGTATTATAGTTTAAAACGAAAAAGTTTAAAACCTGTGTACATTTCCTTACTTATAACACCAAACCACTTACGATGAATGATTTTCCATATATATCAGTAAAACCAATACCAGCAAACCTGAATTAACCTGTTTTTGGGTTTTGTTATTCCACTGGTAGTGAATTTCTATCAACTCAGGATTTCCCAAATATGAAAACACTAGCTCACAACTGTTCTCTTTTTGTCTTGGCTTTTCCTTCTGTGTATGTGATACGAAGAGCGATGTTAGCACGGTGATTCCCCAGTCTTGTTTGTCATCTATTATACTAATTTTGTTTATATGTTTTTTTTTATTAAGCACAAAACTACACAGCGGGCTACCTGAACTGTGCCCATCATGGGTATCGAAACCAGTTTTTAGCGTTATAAGCCTTCAGACATACTACTGAACCACTGGGAGGCGAAGTGGAAAATATTAACATTTCCCAATGTATTATTATTTTATTATTGTTATGATTTTTATTTTTATTTTTCGGCGGAGTTTGTGGAAAAGTGTTTGCTAACACTACTATGGAAGTCCAATATGTAGTTTGTAATCTTCGGGAGGACTCTTCTTGAGTAATGTATTTTCTTATAATAACCTTTTTTTTGTAACCTTCTAACAGCTTTTTTCTTCTTGTTGGATTCGTTCCATCCAATTTGTACAGCTTATATCTTACGTTTGGTTTATTTTCTTTCTAAACATTGTAGCCGCTTAATGGGGATACGCTCTGTCATAAAAGCTTTCATAAAAACAGACTATTTTCAGTCTGATAGTGTTCCAAAGAGAAAAGACGACCTCTATTAACACTTAGCAGAGGACAATAGCAATATTGAAGCCCACACAGAATTAGTCTGAATATTTCAGGCGACATGATATCTTTTTGATTTAATTCTTTTAAATTACTACTTCACTAGTGATAATATGTTGTTTTTTACACGTATGTTAGGCCTATCAGTGGGAGTAGACATCTTGCTTATTTTTGGGGGAAATCTTAAGATACACTTCATTTTACTAATAAAATAGAAATATTTCACGTTTCAATTCTGTTTTTGAAATCTACAGAACGTCTGTAAAGAATATGTTTTTCCTGTTTAAATTGTGGATAATTAACTAATAAATTTACGTTTTATTTATCCTGTTAATGTTGTAATACATAAAAAACCACTATTTTTAAACTTTCGAAACTGTCAGTAATATTTCGTGTACGAAAGAGACTGAAACATTTAACACTGTGTCTGAAAAGTATTTTAACATAAACAGCACTAAAAATATAACGATAATATGGTCGTCGCTTTAACCAACGTTAAAGATTTCTGAACTATGCACACGTTGCTGCACATAAACACACCCACACTCACAACTACACCAACATACATCACTATTTACACATATATCATACATTTACTACGCATCTGCACGTATACATAAAGTATATATATACTTATATATATAAATGTTTATTAGGGCATATTTCAAAGTTTGAACTTTGAATTATATTAATACACCCACGTTTGCCCCTGATGAAGAAAGCTCCACCTTTCGAAAGCGCTCGGGTTATAGGGTTTTTATTCACTTTTATATTAATACGCATGTATTCATAAGAACCTAGCTTTTAGGTTTTAGGTCTTAATAACATTTATTAAAATTGAAGCCATACTTGTCTTACTTAGTTTGGATTTTAAAAGCTCCAAAGCCTAGATTATCTTAATTTACACTATGATCAGTCTGGATTTTAAAGTAGGACCCAAAGGATACCAGGCCTCGTAGATCATTAAAGCCATGGTAATAGCACAAACACTTGCTAAGCCTGATCCAAATGACAATAAAATTGTACGGCCTAATTATACGAAACCAGACAATAAAGTGAATACTTATAGGGAATTAATAACATGAAAAATTCCATGACCTTATCTTTTACACGCCTTTGACTCTCAGTGACCATGCAGGGTTTTATATTATTCCTAATAAAAAACAAAATTCTCACGCTTCTGAAAATACAAGGTACTACAATGTCGATCAATACTGACTCTCGTTGCAGCCAAATTGTGCTCCCAGCGCACTTTTAGATATGTTAAAAGAGTCACAACCAAATCCCATTATTCGATGATGCAACCTAACACTTGATAGTTGTTGCTATTAACTAACTGCTTTCTCTCTAGTTTATTAAGTCAAAAGTAGAGTGGGCTATCGGAGAGAGTCCTTGTATAACTTTGCGCAAACAAATAAGTATTGACGCAGGTACACACGTGGCTAGAATACATCACAAATAACCTCAACCAATCTAAAATAGTGGGACTTATAGCAGAAGTACCATGTTTATTCTTGAAATTAATATATATATATTTAGTGCCTTTTAAAAAAATAAGATATCATATAAAGTGTACGAAGATATATAAAAATTAATTAGGATATGTATATTTTTATATGAATCTTTTTATTTAAATCCGATAAAAAGAATGGGGGTTGCGTGATCTTGTATTAATTAGGAGTAGTCAAAATGTAAAAAAAATTAGATAAGATTATGTTTTTATTACATAGAATACGTCACAAATATGCTTCACCTATTATAGCAAGAAGAACCTCCAACACTGGTATCGTTCTGATCTTTAACTAAATTTATAGAACCGATTTTTTCGTTTTAAGAATGTACACAACTATACAAAAAAAAATAATAAAAAGTTTATAAAATTTAATTAGAGCATCTTAGAACTTTCTATAAGAATCCCTTTTATTAACCATCATAAAAAGAATGAAAATCACCTTTATGATATCGTGTTAGTTGGGAGTAGTCAAAAATTAATAAAATAAGCTTTTTGCTTTTTTTTTTAAATTATATAGGCAAGAAAGAAACAAGCAAGAAATGCTAAGTTATTTAAAAAAGCATGAGACTCAAACAATTCGAAAGAATATTAGAAGATTAAACTGGCTACTTCTCCCAACTAGGAAATCATACAGATGTTTCTTTATATAATACCTGCAACTTGGTATAACAAGAATATATAAGATAAGTGGGGTACCAATATTTGCTTCTACTTTTCTGGAAGTTATTTATTTATTTACATTTAATTCGATAATACATTCTAGAAATGTTCGGTAAGAATAATACGCATTAGAGTTTCAGATATCTCCCGTTTAATGGAGATACTTAAAATTATACTGTGCAAAAACTGAAATGTAGTAAAACCACTTAAGCTATTATTTCTTCTTTTTAAGATGGTTGCTTATCATGATACCTCGGGGTTGTGAGGGGGAGGGGAGAAAATCTACTTTACATTCATATATTTTAAAAATTTGAGAACAAAAAGAAAAGAATATTCGGAAAGAAAAAAGTACAGTTTGAAATGTCCATGAAAGTTAAAGTCTCATTTGGAAACAATCTAAAAAGCTACAAATGAAAAAGATGAAACCAGAACATCCAAATTATACACACTTTGGTTGTGAAGGGCGAATATAAGGACAATGAGGATAAATGTCTGCATGGGAGACACACAAATTCGAGCAGAAAAATTATAATCAGGCAAGAAGGAGATTCGTACAGAAAAAATTAATCTGTATCTTTGCGCGAAACCGTGAAAAAAAAAACTATCAAATAGAAATGAAAAAGAGAAATATGTTTTTCTCGAAATGAAATATGTAGATGAGCTGTTTGATTGAGAAAAAGTACAGAAGTCTTGATAATGGAACTTAATAGTACTATTATGTAGACAACGAAGAATAGTAAATTCATTTTCAGTCTACTTAATGATATTCGAGATTTTTTTTTTAATTCATAAAGTATGTAAATTAAATCGTAATAAACATTCACGGTCTTTTGTCTACCTTAAATACTTTTACTTAAATTGCAAGCTTTCGGCCCTCTTACGGAGCTTTCATCGAGAAACAATATACTGAATAATGCAAATTTGTTTCTGTGTAGAACACTTTTTAAAGGCAGATGTAGAAGCAGAACTCTTAGCACCAACTGCCATTGGAATTAAAGTTGTTAATCATGTATAATTTACCGAAAACGAATCATGACAAGTACATAATTAAGAGTCAAAGACTTAAACGTTTACACAAATTGATGAATCAAAACCTAGGTTCTTTTATAAATATAGTGAGGCAACTTGAGAAAGTATTCATATAACAACTTAAATGACATAAACTTGGAGTTTATTGGAAGTAATAAGTACATAAGTACACTACGTTTCACCAGGTTGACCTGGCATCTTCATGTGATTGACAACAATGGTTTGAAAGAGAACAAACACGAGTTTAAATTTAAACTGACAAAAGAACGTGAGTAATACAAGTGATGCACAAGAATTATGACGTCAATAATATTAAAATTAAATAATAAGATAAAAGTAATAATAAGTTAATAAAAATGTGAAAGACAATTCACGAAACAAATCTTAATTTCACACTTTAAAAATGTTTAACTATTCGCGTTTATTTGCGCTCTTACGCTAAACTATTAAACGAAAAGAATTAAATATCAACTTTTAACAAGGATGTAAACATCACGAACCGTTGATTTTAACCGATTATAAAGGTTAAGCGTAATTGTTTCTAAAGATGATTTTTTGGGTTTGACTCACTTTTAAAGAGATACAGTTGTGTGCCTTGATGTTTGTTATTATTAAAGCCTCTTTAGTGTTTGTTATTGTTATAGCTGTATTACTTAAATATTGTAAACTTTTAGCTGATTCCGTTA
This sequence comes from Limulus polyphemus, assembly GCF_000517525.1. Taxonomy (NCBI): domain Eukaryota; kingdom Metazoa; phylum Arthropoda; class Merostomata; order Xiphosura; family Limulidae; genus Limulus; species Limulus polyphemus. The sequence goes on along the minus strand of NW_013665702.1, from coordinate 685,348 downwards.
AATGAATGTTACCGTAGGCTTTAGAACGTTCAAATATGAGTGACGGTTTGTGTTTCTTAACACATTCCCTGCCAGGTGCCCCACCGGTGGGTCACAACCGACTTTTAGTTATGGACCGTGGGACACACCGGTGGGTCACATATTACAAGTGAGTTGAATGAGGTAATTAAACATAGTATAATTAACTAAACAAATATTAGACACCTGGGTTAAGTAAAAAAAAAAGTATGGTTGGCACAAGGGGAGGAATTATTAATACCACTGGTAAAAGCTAACGTATTAAGCCTTTTTATAGGTTAATACTAGTAGCACCCATGTACGATATATTACAGAAGTGACAATTTATTCGATAAATTACATTCTTTGTGTTTTTATTATTATATTTCTTAGTTAACAAACTACCTAGTTTTTTACCTGGTTTTGTTATAAACTTTATTATCTAAGTTATATTTTTGGAAATGTTATTCCAAGTTCCAAACAATAAAAAAATATATATTGCGTCGTAGTATAAACATCTTAGATTTTGCTGACGTAATTTCTGGTTACCGTCTGTACACATTTATTTATTTATTTTATAAGTTCCGAAAACACACCTTGTTCTCTTTGCGTTTTGGTTTCGAGGAATTTATTGTTGTAATATTCTATTTATAAAAGCCCATATCTTATCTTTTCGTTCCCACAGCTACAAAGTTATGACATATATTCGCAACACAACCTCACAAGCAACATTTTCCGAGCCTCTTTATTGTCGGATCTTTCCAAATTTCACATGGAACAAAAACTTATCTGAAGTGAAACTGTTGAGTACAATATACATCCTAGATATAATTATTTGAAAAATTAGTTCATCTATAAACTGTTTTTATACGACTGGCACATCCTGGCGGTTATGGTTCAATCTGCAGGTCGCGAGTTCAAACTCCGTCACCAAGTTTGCTCCCCCATTTCAGTCGGAGGCGTTATAAAGTAATGATCAATGCTACTTTTTGGTGGTAAATAATAGTCCAAGAATTGGCGTAGTGTTCACTAGCTGCTTTTCCTCTCATCTATCACTTCTAAATTAGGGATAGCTAACAGCCCTCGGATAGCTTTGTGCGAGATTCAACAAAAAAAAAAATGTTTTTATAGCTAATATTGTAACGTTGCGTATCTTAAAACTTTCTAAAAATGAAAAAGAAATCAACTATACATGTTTCAACTAGAGCGAGCTTTTTCAGTTAATTATGTTCTGTGTTCGGGTCATTTTTCATACCCTAAGGTTCTTCAATGTAAAATTCATGTGCAAAGACCTTCCTTCCACAAGTATCATATAGAGTAGATGTAAAAAATGAATAGATTTTTAAACCAATACAACTCTGGGCTGCTATAGTCATGGCAATCTCCTGCTGATACTGGCCAAGCAAAAATAAATCTGTTTATCATTGTAGTAGAAATTTTTTCAGTTCCTGCCGCTAATAAAATTCCAAACTAGCACAATCTTTACTCGATGTTTGTTCTTCAACAAAATGTCAGTGTGCTTTTTAAGTAACACTCTAATGAACCCACTAAATCTCTTGTTGCGGATATTTTAGTTTCATTCCTAATTTTACATGTGAAAATGGAACATCATACGTAAAAGGACTATTCAATAAATGTTACTTACTGGATTTCCCATTTGACGCAACAGAATGATAAATAAATTTTACTTACCGGGTTCTGTACTTTAAGAAGAGAAATAAAAAATAAATGTTACTTGCTGGTTTCCGTACTTTAGTTTGTTTTGTTGTTGTTAAGCGCAAAGAAACACAAGGAGTTATCTGTTATAAACCATGAACTTACAAGGGACCTTTCAATTTGAAAAATCGAATTCCAATTTTTGAAAATATACACATTAGAAATTTCCATAAGACAACAGGGCCACTTTCTCTCTGACCACATTTGTAAAATTGAAATAATCTATTACCCACTCGGCTTTATTCACCACATTTTCAAATCAGTTAATCAATCTTCAACAATCTGCATAATACACAGATTACACAATATTGAAGAATGTAACTAATCCAAACCAATAAACATTAACAAATAAAGTTCGACAAACTGTTCTCAGAAATATTGTAAAGTTAGATAAAGTTTGTTAGATAAGTAAACAAACGGAAAGCTCTCACCCATCACCAAAATTAGTGTTACAAGACTTACTTATCTTATGAGTTAAAAGAAGGATGTTTTAGTTGTATAACATTTCGATCATCTGTATCTTTGAACCAACTGCAGAAACTGGTCTTCTAATGTTAATGCTCTAAGCTTATATATCATCATCAGAGTGTACATTATGTACAACTATACTCTCGAGACATGTATCTCGACACAAACAAATCGTCTACATATAAGCCCCCCAGTGACAAGTGGTATGTCTGCGGACTTACAATGCTAGAAACCGGGTTTTGATACCCGTAGTTGATAAATCACAGATAGCCCATTGTGTAGCTTTGTGCCTAATTACAAAAAAAACAAACAAAATATTCATATCACAACAACTACAGTTATTTTGTTGGCTACCTTACAAATATAGATAAGTATGTGTATGTCAAAGAAATAAAAATGTAATAGCAAATATATATATATATATATGTATGTGTGTGTTTTATTTTCTCTTTCTTTTTTACAAGTTTTTTCTATTCATTAATTTAAAAAAGTACTAGTTTGAACTTCTTATTTTGTTTTTAATTATTTAAAGACTTTCAATGTTTAAAGCTAATAAGCATTATTCACTACACATTAACAAAGTGTGACAGACCTTATTATATCATAAATATATGTAAATTATAAGGCAAGGATCAGTTTCATCTCCCTTTTTTATCGTTGTTGTTGCGCGACTTGGGAAATAGATGTACGTATTGTTTGTTTGTTTTGAATTTCGCGCAAAGCTACACGAGGGCTATCTGCGCTAGCCGTCCCTAATTTAGCAGTGTAAGACTAGAGGGAAGGCAGCTAGTCATCACCACCCACCGCCAACTCTTGGGCTACTCTTTTACCAACGAATAGTAGGATTGACCGTCACATTATAACGCCCCCACCACCATGACTGTTTGGTGTGACGGGGATTCGAACCCGCGACCCTCAGATTGCGAGTCGAGCTCTTTAACCATCTGGCCATGCCGGGCCATGGACGTATTTATTGATGGCAAGTAATAATATCTTGACTGACGAAGCGTCTTTCATTATTCATTTTCTTCATTATTAATGTGATCTTGTAAAGTAACTCGAACTCATGTTCGATCTCTAATACTTGATATCCTAGATTATTTCTTATATAAAGCGATGGCTTTATATTGAGATTTCAGTGAGCGAGTTATGTAATTGAAAACGTAAGAGAGGATATTACTACGCCTAAGATATTGTTTTCATGTTATGATACGCATGACCCATCTCTTTATAAACCTCACGTATTCATCGCTGGACTCTTCTATAAAAGCTGAATAAAACAAATACAACACAGCCACTCATATTCAGGTATAAAACCACGTGTCGGAAACTTGTACTTTGTACTTCAGCAAATGAATTAATTCAAATTTTCTAGACTCAAGAAGAAGAACACGTTTTATAAAATAATTTAATTTTCTGGACCATCCTTACCAAAACCATTTACTTGAGAAACACTTAAGTAATGTTCTCCGTATTTTGATTTTGCTATTTTTAGATACATAAATATATTGAATGAATTAGGTTTAGAAAAAATATTTCCGATGCTTTAAGGCTTAAAATTATCAGCAAAGAGCATGAATCACTGTTAATTATATATTACACTTATTGATATTACGTTGCAGACTGCTGTATTTTAATATACAAATAACTTCAACTATTTCACACACCAAATGATGTTAACTGTTCATGCAAATTGTCTTAACCTAAATCGCTGCAATTCAACCATGGTAGTTTAATAATGTTAATGCTCTAATCATGACTGTGTAAAAATGGTACGGCTTAGATCAGCACTGTGTGGTGATTGTACTGTTTCAACCATTGTCAATGGTGAGACTTCCACTAAAAACTATTAATAGCAGTAAGGATTCAAACGTAAAATTAAAGCAAGTTTAAGGCCTAAAGAACAACTGTGTGTGCATCAGTAGTAAGAATTTACCAAAATCATTTAGCAAAGAAAATGTTTAATAAGATTATATGGGGGTGCACTGGTAGTGCTCGAGTTGTAAGAACTTCACAAGGGAAACTCCTTGAATATAATGAAAAAAAATGTACGTCATAATGGTATTATCATATATATATAAGCACGTCGTGAATTTAATTAGCTCTTTCATTAGTTATTAATTAGATCAGAATTTACATAAAATAAACACTAAGAGCAAACTAAAACCAACTTTATCAATGGTAAGTGAATACTACATTTGGCAAAGAGAAAATCTGCAGACTCTAGCTGTACACACATGTCTCCATTTAGGCTAGGTCAATCAGTGATGGCTCAATCTCGAAATGTTCCCCCATACCCATGATTCTATTACTAAGAGGAGTAAAATTAATATTTATTTAACAATAGGAATAATATTGTACACTGGTATTATAAACTAAACTACAACCAAAGCTTTGACATTCTGAAAGTAACAATGAACTTTGCCATGTCACAATCGCGTTTTTAATATATTTTCACAGTTTGCTCCTGAAGAAGAAAGGTCCACCTTTCGAAAGCGCTCTGGTTATAGGGTTTTTATTCCTTTCTATCAAGACTTCTTGAAACTACGCGTTTTTGTAGCATCATGAATTAATTAATATTTGATAGACTATAATTCAAATTGATAGAAACTGATAAGATGTACAAAAATCGAAATTAACAAGGAAGATCTTAATTCGGCCTTTTCATAGCACCTGTTTAGTTGTCTGTTTTTGTCAGTCTCTAATGTATTCACATCGAACGCGAAACGACAAACAAATATATCGCATGATGCATAACGACCCCATAAAAAATAAAGAAAAATGTACTTCTTTTACATTAGAATCGTCGCTATATGGTGACACTAAAGTCAAAGGAATTAGATTTTTTCTTTACTGTTTTGTCGCACAACAGCTAGGGAATTGATCAATCAGAAGACAGTCCTGCTAGCACAGTTGACTCAATCAGAAATGGCTGAAGAAACGGTAGTACTTGGAGCATCGAAATACGAAGTGTTTTGTGACGAAGATCATAGAAATTGCACAGTCACGGTACTAAAAGAAAACACTTGGGATTCCATATGCCGAGAACTGGATACTTCTAGTATATATGATTTTACAGAACTATTAATCAAACATAAATCATCTGTACAGTATAAAATGAGCGGCAGTAAGAAGTTCTTTCTCCATCCCTGGTTGATACTTAGTCATTATTGATATATATATATATGTATCAGTAGTTTGGATATCCTATTTTGGGGTGTCGCGTTCTTTTGATACTCCTGATGTGTGTGTGTGTATGATTGTTGTGAGAGCATATTGTATCGGACGTTTCGTTTTACAGCGCGAAACATCGCATCATGTCTTGTATAGTATTTTAATGTTTCCTGTCACTGTTTTCTTTTTAAACGAACTTTTAGCTAACTTAGAAGTCTTAGCTATTCTAATGGTTTTAATTTTTCAAGATAAAAACATGCGTGTTGTCTTATATATATATTTATCAGAGTAATACAGAAACTGTTGAACACTGATAAATTTAAGTTCTACCCTGAGTATGACTTGGCTTAACTTTTCACAAACTGTTTCCAAACTAATTTATTGAAACACCTAAAGAAAATTCAGCAGTAACGAAATACAAGATTCTTGTTCCCGTGAATATTTATGTAAAAATTAATTTATAAAAAATTATTTTTATACAAGAACAGTACACCCATATTGCTTAGGATTCGCGGAAACAAACTCTTCCAATTAAATATTAAAATATTTAAATTGCTTAGTCATTTATTGTTGTGCTTACCAAGAAGAAATTATTGTTGAAACTGTGTCCTCAAAACCTTGGAGACCTAATATTTTAAAATAGAAGAGTTAATGCTTAGTATCCTGTATCATAACGCTCTAGGAGTCAAAAGTGAAACATAACATGATTTATAGAAGGATAAAAAATTATTAACTAAAACTATCAGAAAAATAAATGGATACATTAATAATTAATATATTAGCCGCAACCCCAAAGCCTTTGCGGTAGTTTTCACGCGCTTCGCTTAAGTTTTCATTATTCTATCATTTTCACATACGGCAATTAAGCTACGCTCTCTTGCAGGCATTATCGATAAAACCTGGTCTCTTAGAAAAACATTTTCATTGTCAGACAAACAAACTGGCGTAGATGTACATTTTTCTTAATAAAACTACACAAAAACTAAGGAAGAAAGTAAAGTAATGGTATTTAATAATAGTGTACAGAGTAGTGTACAGTTATGAGCGTTCAGTGTATGAAACGGTTTTGCGAATTGAAATAAAGAAACTTACAAAAATAAAGAATAAAACTCGTGGTAAATAAAAAAGTAGCTAAAAGGTGTTTATAGTAGTCTATGAAACGAATCGAAGTTAAATTATTGCAAAGTAAAGTAAATGTAAAGTTGTAATGAAGGCAAACTTAGCTGTATATGCAGAAACGTCTGAATGCCTGTCCACAAAGTGATAAGCATGTGGTTTTAAACTAACTACACATGCGTATTTTAAATCTATATAATTCGAGAAAGTCCGTAGAAATTGTCTTTAGTGTAATGTTCATTTTTTAATGAAGTAACACGCGGGATAAATGTTGTTTGTGTGAAATACTTTGCAAATAAAGAAACTGAAGTTGAAATCGAAGCCAGTCTTCACGTGATAACAACGACATTGTGCCATCGTGTGTCATACTCTTTGCATTAAAAAGTATGACTAAGCAAAAACAGGTAAGGTGATTCTGAATGAGAAAGCCAATATGTAATCCGGATTCTTTGAACAAAGGCCTTTCTAACGATGTGAGATTTGTAGCGTTTGATCGAGAAATTTGCGAGAAAAGTTCCGTATAGACAAGTGCAAGCGTATTATTTATATAAACTATCTGGTGTTCGAAAATGGTTACATAGAGCTCCAAGGCTAAAAAGATTTCGTTGAATATATAGAAAAATGAGGAGTTCTAGAAACAAAACACAAATGAAAACAAAACTAAACTTAACACTAGACGTTTATTTTTATCATAACTTAAGTACCTTGGTATGAAGGTATCAAATATCTTACTTTTTATATATATAAACGTTTCAAATAGTAACAAACATTTAAATTTTACTAAAATTCCAAATCAGAATTTGATAACTTTTACCGAAGGAAGTTTAACATTAGTCCCAGCTATTACTCTTTAGGGCAGGACTCGGTCAAGAATGATATACACTATCTCAGTGAGTACTGGTATTGCAGCCAACATCACAATGACGTGTATCAAGCTATCTTAGAACTGTCACAAGTAATTAGAAGTGGTACCAAATTCACAGATCATCGCTACAAAGACATCAGAGGGAAGCTTAAAAAAAGATTAACAAATGACGAATTTTATACAATGTTCAAGTATATGTGTCAATAGTATCAATGTTCAAGTATGTGTGTCAATAGTATCAATGTTCAAGTATGTGTGTCAATAGTATCAATGTTCAAGTATG
>NW_013665702.1:645541-676975 GCF_000517525.1 Limulus polyphemus | reverse complement strand
ACAAAAACATGGGAGGAAAGCTTAAGACGCAAAATTTAACGACGAATTTTTATACAAAACACCTTTTATCGCCGCTACAAAAACATGGGAGGAAAGCTTAAGACGCAAAATTTAACGACGAATTTTTATACAAAACACCTTTTATCGCCGCTACAAAAACATGGGTGGAAAGCTTAATAAGCAGCATTTAACGACGGATTTCTATGCGTCAAGAATTGATTATCACTTTAAACACGTCAGACAAAAATTTAGGGAAAAAACATTTAGGGTGAATTTTTATACAAGCCTTTGGTCATTACTGCAAACTGATGAGATGAAAGTTTAAAAATGCCTTTTATCGATGGATTTTTATTCATCAAAAGGTTCACTTTGTTGCTGAATTATAATACAAACATGAAAAAATGTTGTTATTTGAACATTTTTTATCATGAACTTCTCTATTTTAGAGATAAGGAAATCGAGAGAAGGACGTCGGCTGGGGTATAATTGATGGACGTTCATACAATGGTCAATTCGTAGAAACCAAGCTGCATAGGTCGTCGTCAAGTTACCTAACTGAAGATCTTTAGGCAAGAAGCAGCCACTGTCATAAGAACATCCAAGTGAATGAAGCTGAAATGAATAGGCTTAGTAGGGTTCCACCATAGGAAGTAATTACGTTTACTGGACATTGAAATACGTTCAGGACGTGAGTATGTTTTATTTATAGTTTGGAGCTTTATTTTTAGTTTTGAGATCCAAGAAGCGTTGTAGTTAAGTTGTCTTCATTAAATCTCATTCCTTTTAAGAAAATAAAAATAAGGCTGAATAAATACCTCTTGTAAAATCGTATTTATTTTACTATTTTATCTTTTAAATAACAATAAAATTATAAACATTTTTGCCTCTACTGCACAAAATTAAAATCTATCCGAAACTTGTATCTACAAAAAGCAAACTCTAAATATGTATAAAATTTGACACCATGGACCCCAAGCATTAGTCAACATATCCACCTAGATCTATCAAAATTCGTTATTAAATATTTGCATTGTTTAAAGACAATATATTTCTGGTAATGCTGATTTATTTCGTACAAGTTATGCTTTATTATAAAAAATATACTTTTTGAAACATGCATCAGTCGTATCCACCTAGATCTATCAAAATTCGTTATTAAATATTTGCATTGTTTAAAGACAATATATTTCTGGTAATGCTGATTTATTTCGTACAAGTTATGTTTTATTATAAAAAATATACTTTTTGAAACATGTATCAGTTGTATCCTGATTAGTGCTTAAATGTTAGTATTGACTACGGGCACAAGAAATGAAAATCATACATCTGTAACAATTTACAATATAATCATATTAGACTCATTGGAGTTCATAACACTTCTTAGCTAGCGACATATTTAAAATACTTTACAGATTTGCCTAATTAAGCACTTTTGTTAAATACCTTAACAAACCTCCAATCTTTAAGGGATAACTTTTAAAATCAAAACTAAACATAAACATATTTAAACTATTTTAGTTATTAAAATATTAAAAATTTCAAACTAGAGAGAAAATAATAATTTTTCTACAAACGAAGTATTTACATTCCATGTATTAAGATAGTCAGTTAATAAATTATACGCCTTAGAATATATCAAGTATTAATAATTCTGAAATAATTTAAACTTAAAAAAGTCCACAATGGAAACATGATATTACCTTTCTTTACACATCAAGGAATATTATTCTAGAAAACTCAAATGCTTACAAAAAGTGTGGTAAAATTGTTGTTCTATATAATATATGCATTTTTCACAGTTAAACAACTCTTTATTATTTACTTTAATAATAAAAACAACTTAAACTTTTGTTTAACCTACTTTTAGATATTGAACCACGTATGAAGAATAAAAGTCCTAAAAAAAAAAGCAAAAAGCACCATTTAACATTTCCTAAATTATGACTTAATCATTAAAAGTTTCTCCAATATTTTTTTCTCAGTCTTATAAACTGTTTTGCAGCAATTTATTACCATCAAACACTAAGTAACTAGCACGGTAACAAAAACTAGTTTTTTATGCATTTGGATATTCAAATTATCAAAAATATAACGTTTGGATCGCTAAAACAAAGCTCACAAAACTGTCAATGAAGCACTAAAATATATATTTTGTTACGTGTAACACCTTCCTTGATATTTGTTTCCTCCTAACGTGTTAATAATTCTTTGTTCTTGCAAGTGTCTTATGGTAACTTGTATATACTTTCTTGGTAAATGAAAAATTAAATAAACGTGTTAGTTGTATATAAATATCTATGTGAATGAACGGATGAGTTCATGTGTAAACGCGATGAAAATATAAACAGTATGAGCATTACATCAGTTCCAGAAAATGCTAGAACAGTGTAGGGATTGTTTTACATTGTACTTTACTATGAGATATTGTTGTTTCAGTCAGCCTCGCACAACCTGGAAATTAATGTTAGAAAACCCCATGTTTCTTTCAACCATTATGGCTTTTCTCCTCTGTCTTGTCTTGACGTTTTACACAATTAATCTCATTAGCACCATCAGTAGAGCTTTCCAGGAGTTGAATGGAAGACAGGAAAACGTAATGAGTGTTTAAGGCTTTAAGCCAAGTTATTTATCATCTTCGTCTTCAAAGTGGAGAGATTCTGATGCAAACAGTTCAATGCATAACACCGAAGGCTATTGCAATATGTCGTATAGATGGAAAAAGCTCTAATGTTATGAATAAATTTGAAGATATGCCTCTAATTCATTTGTTTTGGTATACGTTGAAACCGTTGAACTCATAAAGTAAGTCGTTTAGGTAAAAGGTTGATTATAAAGTTTCTGAATGTGATATTCACGATGCGGCTGCTCTGTTTCTTTATGGGGTAGTGGGGATATTATCGCTCAAACTGAGTCAGCTTATATCAATCCCATCATTTACACATGGCTTTATGTAAACTATCTAATGGTTTGTTCCTATTTCATCACATCGTTTACACGCCCACATACACATTAGTACAGTGTTCTAATATATTCATACTTTGTTTAGCAATGGAAATTACAAAAAGTGCAATTATTTACAAGAAAGGGCAGAGTCACGACAAGGACTTTTCGTAAACACCACACTTTTATGGCTTACATATATATATGTGTGTTTGTCAATTATTATATTTATATATGTGCACATTTAGATTATCATATTTTTAAACATGCCTGTTATAGTTGTTATTGAAACTAAGCTGTATACTTTTAGTTCAATCACTTCAGAAAAATATTTAAAACAATAAATGTATTGCTTAAAGCAAAGAAAAATGGTGGGAGATTTTCTATAAATTTTCAAGAAGCTGTCAACTTTTTAAGTTGCATGTTAGTAGACGACATTATTATTAAATAAGAAACAGGAATAAAATGTAACAGCAAAGATACAGAATGAAGTTTCTGAAAAACAAAACATATCATTATAAGAATATGAAAAACACCCAGCAGTAACATTGTCAAGTAAAAATATAATAAACACGACTGTTTCAACTCCTGTCAAATATGTCTAACTCAGAATGACAATAAAACACGAACTAGAAACATATATATATATACTCCAATATTCTTATTGTAATATAAATTTTTGTAACAATTTTTGCACAGTTCTTAAACGAAACTTTCATAAAGTATCGACCTCCACTGACATTTTCACTGTTTGCATTTTAATAACAGAATTGCATGAGCACATTATTTGGAAAAAGTTACGGATCCAGTTTACTTCGTCAACATAACCTAAGCTGTGCATTGTGCCAAAGTTGGACGCGTTTCCTACCCAGAGGAATAACCTCATATTCGTTTCTTTCCTACAGTCGCTCTGGAGCCAAATTCTGCTTGAAGCTATTTTAATATGAATGTGATTCACCTCACCTACAATGCAGAGATCTCCTGTTTTTATTTCTTCAAGAAGCTATGGTTGAAATTTCCTCCAGAAATATATTTTTAACGACAATAAAAACAGCAAATGTAAGTTGCTTTCTTACGTTTTGCCCTTCGAGTAGAAAGTGTAACTCTCCCTTTCGCTTCTTGTAAGCTTATTTACTTAATACAGCACGTCTTAATGATAAATAAAATACTAGCTTTAGATCAGTCGAATAATTCCTTGATAACTTGCCACAAGGTATTCTTCAACTTGATTCTTCTCATTTTTTAATATTATTAACATATAAATAGTCTTATATTTTCCTTTATTTATTTATTATTTTCTTCATAATTTATGTATGTCTTTCTTTTCACAAACAATTTTAAAAAGTATATATCCGAATGGCAGCATTCATATAGGTTCATAATATAAACAAACACACATCAAAAGACTGGTACAAACATATAATGGGCACAGAAGATAAAGATTTCCAACAAACAAATCGAAAATACCTACAACAACAGTCGGACATTATTTGCTCTATGGTTTATTTCGCTGACTGATTTATCGCATAACGTCACTTTCTAACAGCCCGATCTTATTGGAAGTTCTTAATAGTTGCTAAATACGTTCATGATCAAAACTTATTATTTTGTATGAAAACAAAAATATCATGTCAGTGTGGTTTTAATTTCACACCTTTACTGTTTCAATAATTATTATAAACCTTAATTGATAATTACAGTTTGTTCACTGTTAATAATAATAAACATACCTCCTATTAAAATTCTTCCCTCCAAAAGGTTTAGGTATCTTACATTGATCACACACAAGATAACATCGATAATCCATTCCAGCGTTTTATTCTCTTTTATATAACATTGGCATACTTACTCTGTTAGGGCGCTCGACTCGTAATCTGCGGGTCGCGGGTTCGAATTCCTGTCACACCAAACATGCTCGCCCTTTCAGCCGTGAGGGCGTTATAATGTGACGGTCAATCCCACTATTAAATGCAGGGACGGCTAGCACATATAGCCCTCGTGTAGCTTTGCGCGAAATTCAAAACCAACAAACAAATACTCTGTTATTTAGTTTATAACCTAAGTCGATTATTACTGATTTTGTACAGCACGTAACTACAAGTACTGTGTGTTAATTAATTTCCAGTTCAAGCCTGAGATACTGCATGTAAACGAGAAGGAAGTAAACCCAATATTATTGAAACCATCTAAATTTAAAACTACGACACTCTAACACAAAGAATGAGAAGTAAAACCAACCTCTTAAGAATCTATCTCCAGTTAAAACATGAGATACTCTAAATCAAGGACCAGGATGTAAATCCAGCCTTTTGAAGAATCCACTTCCAGTTAAAACATGAGATACTTTAAATCAAAGACCAGGATGTAAAGCCAAACTTTTTTGACACATTTTGTACGTTAAACCTAAAATATTGTAATTCAAAGAGTGGGAAGAAAAATAACCTCTTGTCGATTCGATTTACAATTTAAACCTCAAATATTACGAGCGAAAGGTTTGAAAGCAAAAACTTTGTAGAAACAGATCCCATTTTAACCTGAAATACTGTAAGTCAAAGTGTGGGAAAAAAACTAACCTCTTGTTGAATGACTTCCAAATTTAAGCCTGAAATACAGGAAGTCAAAGAGTGGAAACAAAATCAGCCTTTTGTTCAATCGATTTCCAATTTAAGCCTGAAATACAGGATGTCAAAGAATAGAAACAAACTGGAATGTTGTAAATTAAAGGTTAATAAACAAAAATCAGTCTCTTATTAAATCTGTTTCCAATTTAAGCCTGAAATACTGCAAACCAAAGAGTGGGAAATAAAATAAGCCTCCTGTCGAATCAACTTCCAGTTTAAAACTAAAATACCGTAAGTCAAAGAATGGGAAGTGAAACCATCCTCTTGTTCTCCATCCTTTCCATTGTCTCTATCTGTTCTATCAGTTTCTTCCTAACGAGAATTTTTTTATCAAGCATCTAGTGCCTTCGACCAGAAACTCTGGCTCATCAATAGAGTGTGACAATTTTATGTGAAGATAAAAACTTGACACTGGACATTTGGTTTTCTTACTCTTTAAGATATCAAAATACAGCAGTTGTTCTTTTTCAACAATTTTATCAAACATAATTTTACACTTCTAACCCCACCAGTTTCCACACATCTTCTATATCTGTAGAAATATGTCTGAGTTTATTTAAAGATTGTTGACTCTGGTTGATAATCTATGAATGTAAAAAGTTTAGGTTCTTACGATATGAAGTCTATATTCAGGTAATTCTAGCGTTCAGAAATTTAAAATTTCGTCATGTTAACTGGTTATGTAGAGTATATTTCTTTAATTGACTATATCTGTTTTGTATCTCTATCAAGTTATGTTATAACTCATGTATTCCCTTTGAAAGATACACATATCTTCTTTTCCAGTTTTCCCAATTATCTTTCTTATTATTGAGTTTTAATCTCATTCATTTTATCTTCTTTCTCCTGGATGTTTTTATAGGATGGGTTATTACTTCCTTGCTAATAATCAATGGATCAATTATCTGTACTTGTTAATAAGGAAAAGTGTGCTGAGATAAAAGCAGGTTTAAGAATACAGTTTATTTCCTTGAAAAAAATAGTAAATCTTTAGTATTTCCAGTTCTTTTACAAGTATTATTAAACCTAAAGCAAAACAAAGGTAAAAATTATATATATATATATGCACATAGACTCAATGTAGGAGACTTTTCTATACTGCTCTCATTAAGTACATTTATTCGTACATCACTAGAAAACGTTTCAAAAATAGTTATCAGTTGATAGACCTTATAGCGCCTGTTAATGCTGCATATTACAACTTACACACTAGGTAATAGCCTAAATAACGTTTATACGTTGCTTATTCAAATAAGACGTTTGTTTTTGTTTACAACTTATTTTCATGGCATAAAAAGGTGTATTTACAACGGACGTATTAAAAAATGAAGTTCAGAGTTTCAGTGTGCTGTTTTCATGAAGAAAATGATAAGTTACGTATTACAAATGAAGTTCAGAGTTTCAGTGTGCTGTTTTCATGAAGAAAATGATAAGTTACGTATTACAAATGAAGTTCAGAGTTTCAGTGTGCTGGTTTCATGAAGAAAATGATAAGTTACGTATTACAAATGAAGTTCAGAGTTTCAGTGTGCTGGTTTGATGAAGAGAATGATAAGTTTCTTCCAACTATAGATTAATACTTAGATTATGTCAAGACAAACAAAATCACCAGGGCAGACGATTTTCTTGCTCTAGAATATCAAAATACACCATGTTTTTATTCACTAATGTTATTGCATAATGTTTTGTATTTCTACCTCGACCTCCTTCTACGTACCTCCTATATATGTTAATATCGCATGTATTGTCTAAAACCTGTTTATTCAAAAACCTAAACATCTGAATTATTTTCATTACACTATGTATTCTTATATGGTTTATAAAAGTTACAAAAGTTTTATTCTAAAAAACTCAATTTTGTTAATATTATCACTTTCGTGATGTATTTTTAAACTTCCTCATGCGGGTTTTTTTCTGATCTAAGTATTGTTTGTTTATTTGCTTTTTAATTTCGCGCAAAGCTACACGAGGGCTATCTGCGCTATCCGTCCCTAATTTAGCACTGTAAGACTAGAGGGAAGGCAGCTAGTCATTACCACCCACCGCCAACTTTTGGCCAACGAATAATGGGATTGACCATCACATTATAACGCCCCCACTGCTGAAAGGGCGAGCACGTTCTGATCTAAGTAAGTAAACAAAAACTGTATTCATGATAACGCTTAATTTTTGTTGCACTAATTTTATCCATGTTTATGGTTTATTTCCATTGTTAATATTTTCGTCATCTTAGCCTGAGGATCTAAGAGAAATAGAACATGATCTATAAACTTCATCTGGATTTTCCACATTCTTTATTCATGCGAAACGCTTTTAAAAGATAAATTTTGTCTTTCATAAACGATAAACTGTCTTATTCTTCTCTTTAGATTAAAACTGAAAAAAACTGCAGAACGGAGAATATTGTTCATCAGAATATTTTTTTGTTCAGCGGTTATTTATTTTACCCATTTCTCATTTAGTCAGCCAAAGATGTAAAATCCTGCTATGCTGTAAAAGAAAAATATGTGATGGGATCTGAACACAAATTTTCATCATTGCGGAAATTTAACTTTTCGTTTTATTGCAAAAGATTTTCACGCTTCCATGGGCTCCGTTGATCTACAAGGCAGTAATTTAACATAAAGGAGAACTCTGGAGTTAATTCTGAGTAAAACCTTCCAGTGGTTTTTGAATGTTGGTAGTTTCATCTAAAAGAAGCGTAAAGGTCTTATACAAAAACTAGAGTGACGCCATAACTTTATACGGTTTTCTTAACCAAGCACAGTCTCTTCTTTCAGTCTTTACTTGAACGTTCTATCTGAGCTGCCTTACAACACAGCTGCCACAAATCACTAGTTCATGGTAATTATACTTGTTCTTCTAAGTATTTTTTATCTCTAGTTTAATTTTATAAAATGAAAAATAAAAATATCCAATTACATACCTCAGAATCTTTTGTGTTTCGTAATTATAATTTTCCTTACTTGCATATCCTGTATGTGTTGTCTTGGCTAAGGTCTGTTTTTACTTCAGCTAATCAGTTTTAAAATGCATTATTAGATATAACCGAATAGTTCTTATTAAATGTTTTCTTAAGTTATATTCTTCTTCTTTAAATGTAAGTTGTGGCCTAGCGTTTAGCAGGTTTGGCTGCGGATCGAAAGATCCAAGGTTCGAGCCGCAATATGTCAATGAAAACACTCCGAACTTTCACTTGTGAGAGAGTTATTAACATTCAACCCCACTATTTCTAATAAAAGTATACACGTAGATGGCAGGTGTTGCTTACTGACTGTCCTCTCTCTAATCAGTAGTTCTAAGTTAGAAATGATTATACCTGAGTTTTATTAGAAATGCTTATACTTGAGTTTTAATATGTTTGACTTGGCCGTTTAGGCCCAGTGTCGCATAGGGTGCCGTCCAGGTTGAAAGTGGCAAACACTTAAATGTAAGTCGATGTAATTTACACGGTAATATACCTAGCTTACGAATTAGTTAAATGAAAGAAATCCTCGTGAAAATAAAAAGCAACAGAAATGTCTCCTTTATTTTTTGCTAAAATGCCCACCTTCTAAAATGCCATATAGCCTGATACATAACTTCAAATAAGTTTCTGTATATAAAACAAAGGTCTGTTGTTGTTCTTTTTCTCGGTTAATATTTAATTGCAGTCGTTGTAAACCATAGGCATTCAGTTTTATATATTTTACCCATTGATTTTATATGTTAAATTAAAGTCAGTAGAACCCAGATAGGGGGGTCTGATAGATGGAGTTTATTTGTGATGTATTATGACCATCTTTCTTTTCTTTTTTTTACAATTACAATATAATTCCTTGGATATACCCTGAACTATTTGCAATATTTATATTATTTTGGTGTTGGAAGTATTTTACAACAATTACATGTACAACAATTGACATTCGAACAACGTGTATTTTCGCTGAACGAAATTGTTTTAGCAGTGTTTTCATGTTGTCCATCATCTTCAGTATATCAAATAGTAGAGTTATCTTCATTGATGAAGTCCAATTCAGTATCAGTATAACATTCAGATGAAGAATATTTATTATTATTTTTCTACTACCGTTTGTTTCCATACAATTGAGTTAGAATACATTATAGCATGGAGCAACATCTATAACATATTACCCAAGGACAATAATGTTTCGTTTCTACATCTTCAGAAGCGACCCTCTCCTTACACTGAATGATATACACTTTTGAATTTATCCAATATACCGATGGAGAATATGGAACAAAGCCGTGCAGATAATACTGTTTAGCTTCATGCAAAACAAAAATACAAAACAACGTCAATATCTAACAAAAGATTGTAGGTGTTCAGTTTAAAATGATAATGAAAATCATTTTAATATTGACGCAAAAAGATATACGGAACATAATATTTGTTTGTTTGTAGTTAAGCACAAAACTACACAGTGGGCTATCTGTGCTCTGCCCACCACGGGCATCGAAATCCGGTTTCTAGCGTTGTAAGTCTGCAGACATATCGCTGTGCCACTGGGGGGGGGGACATAAAATAAAGTAAAAAATTTAACTGAGAGAGTGAAGTTAACTAGACGGAAATAGACAAAGATCTCCGATCATAATACCATCTTGTGTCGTGATTAATTTGTAGCTTTAATATCGAAATAAGTAAAACTTCTGTATATTTATTAACAAAGTCATTAGCTGTGTGAAAGATTTCCTTTTGTACGGGATCGTCAGATGTCGGTTTTCCACGTTTTTATACATAGTGATTCGCTATGGCACCTTTCTTGAGTTGATTTAAAGCCCTTACGTGTTCAACAAATCTATCGGATTCGTGCCTAAAGATAATCATAGGAAATTCATAGTACATGTAATTTAGAACAAACACCTGTTAGATAATCCAAAGAAAATGTTTGGATCAGTTTTAACAGCTTTTCTAGGCGGTTGATAAGAAATGTTTTTCTTATTACGGTATTCTCTACAAGTTTGACTTTATTATTTCTGGAAATTCCGACATAAATATTTTCTTTTATTACAACAATTATTATTTCCCCTAAGTATTATAACAACATTGTTTCTCGTAATTTGTACTATATTCACCTTATTTCTTCGGCAAATTACAATAATTTCTTTCTTTATAACTTCTTATATGAATGATCCTTCGTAACTAATGTATATAAAGGATTTGCCTAGATAAGTATGCATGAATGTAACAAAAACCCAGAAGAACTAAGGTTTTAACTAGATGGCTATACATTAATGTAACAGTAAAACCCAGAAGAACTAAGGTTTTAACTAGATAGCTATACATTAATGTAACAGTAAAACCCAGAAGAACTAAGGTTTTAACTAGATGGCTATACATGAATGTAACAGTAAAACCCAGACGAACCAATATTTTACTTAAATAACTGTGCACGAATTTAACAATAAAACCCAAAAGAACAGAGGTTTTAACAAGACAACTGTGCATATATCTAACAATAACTAACTCTATTATATGTTCTAGTAATTTTATTGAGCTTTTCAAGCTGATGATTAAATAGCTTTAAAACATACTCCAAATGCCTTACCAAACTAAGAAGTTAAGAATCTGGATTTTCTAAATTAACTTTAGATGCACAGAAAATACAATAAAAATAGATGTAAATCAACTGATAAGTTGGTCTTTGATTTATACGTAATGAAATATACCATAATCTTTAGTTCTAGAAAATCAGAGTTCAGTTTAGAACAGTATAGCAACCTTGGAAAAACAAGGTTTTCAAATTAACAAATCCCCTTCAACAAAACGATAACATTCAAGCTCTGTCAAACTTGATATCAATAATAATGTTTCTATTATGTTGTTCTAGTGTGACTGTCCTTCTACAACACAGACTTTTTAATCTACTTATAAAACCGATACAAAAAATACTTGAGGGCTTAAATTCGGATCCCTTTAAAGCTGTTTCTTCAGAATGCTTAAACGTAAATCTGGAGATAAAGTTGTATTATTTCAGTAAATCGAGTTTTCCAAGCGTATTCTTGATTTCACTAAACATAGCACAATTCTTAGTCAAGTACATCGATATAAATAAGCACATACTTGTGTGATTCTAAACATTTATAACTTATTAACTTCCAGTCAGAGCAAGAGATTTATTTAGAGCGAAGCTAAAATTCAGCCAGATAATGAATATAACTAATTAAATATACTTTTCTTTGAGTCCTTACTTATAAACATTAAAATGAATTGTTTTGTCAGTTGTGTGCGGTTGCTGTTACTTTTGGATATAGCTAAAAGTCATATAAACAGAGGTTGAGTACCTCATATTGAAGTTATTTTGAAACTTCACCACGTCATCACAACCCATCTCTCTACATCCGGTCCTGCTCTAGCTGACGATCGTGCATATTGTCAATAACTTTGAAGAGTAGTTTCCATTGCAAAAGACTCCGCTGTAAAGCTACTAATTCCAAAGCACACCACTCCTTCCTGTGCTTTACGCAATCCATGTAGTGTACGAAAGCGCACGTTTCAACTGTCCAATCGCATATATAGCTCCATAGGCACTGCAGCTAGCGACTTAACTTGTACATCTTAGTACAGGTAGCATGAATATCCATTTCATTTTCCAGCTGATTAGGGTATGCTTCGGTTAGATGGATATGTCATGCAAGCAACTTGTGTACACTTAGCATTTGTCCAGAGAAAGATCGTTCTTGATTATATTACATACTTATGTTTCCAACACGTGGACGGCTTTTGCCACTGACCGTTGTGTTCATGGACTTCGATCTATTTCAAGGTGCCAAATTTTGCTTATTATAGCTGGGGTATGACATATGCAGGTATCTTTCTGGATGGCCATGGTGCCCTAAGTGGATCCATATTTCTTTGTTTTCCCATTTTATTAAGTAAAAGGGATATCCCCGCCTTGTAAATTCTTTATGATCTGAGTGTACACGTATTTAGCACTGTAAGGGGCTGCTACGTTTCCTTCTCAGAAACAATAAGTTTTCGGTGGCATCACACAACCTACGTAATATTCAGAATCGTTTTAATGTAACCCTTTGTATGTATATATATACTTTGTTTGTGCGAGTCTGGTGAGGTTTGTGAATGTCGAAAAATCAAAGTTAACAAAACATCTCCTCAAGGTCTCCTCAAGAGTAGCTTTATGACAGAATAGACAATTGTATAGGTAAACACAAGAACAAAATCACCAAAGAATATAAACCAAGAAATATATCTAAATTATATAATTAATACTTGAAATCATCGGTACTTGAAATTCCACAATCATAGAATTGAGGGACACAAAGACAATTGTACGTTTCACAAATATTTAATTTATTACTATTATGGTCACGCCCGTAAAGGCATTTTCAGTTGCACATTGAAACAGATACCTGGCGACACCTTTACTGGCAAAACCATGGTAGTAATAAATGAAATATTTGTGAAACGTACAATTGTCTTTGTTTTCCTCAATTCTGTAATATAGAAATTAGAAACTTTAAAATATGCTATATATGCAATATTGGAAAGAATTACAGAAATAGTTAATAAAATAGGTATAAAATGCAGGTAGTATGGGATTTCTTCCTCCTCTATTGTATGAAAATGAGCTTCACCAGAATAAAGTCACATGAAGATAGTTTACACTGTGACAGGCTGTTTTCTAACCAATCAGACAGTGTCCCACGGGTATAATCCTATAAAAAGTATAAACGTTCACATTATTCCTAGCAGTAGTGTAGTAAATGCCTTCATGGCTCCTAGGATGAATATACCACATGAAAAACGTGTATAAATCACAACTTTAGCTGGTGAAAGCTACAACATTCAGCAGATTGAGTCGAAAGCTCGTGTTTCAGTAAAAGCTGTAAGAAAACTCTGAACAATGTAAGCGGAACTATTACTGTTAGTACTCAAAGCAATCGAGGTAAGGGACTCAGATACTTCAAAAATGGCCATAAGTAGCTCAAGGTAAGCTTTTAACATAATTGCGACAACCCAGTAACGCATTTGGCAGTGACTTATATGTAGGTATAGGTATGAAAATGATCTACTGAACATTAAGATACACGTTAACACAAAGTGGTCTCCATGAATGTGTAGCTGTTCAGAAGCCTTCGCTCTGGAGAAATAACCAAAAAAAAAAGGCTGAAATGAGCATTAGATTAAAACAATGGTGTAGCAAAATTGGAGCAGGGTGATCTTTACAGATGATTTCAAATTTGAATTGTTTGACAATAATCAACAATATTTTATTCGATGGCAGAGAAGCATGTGGAAGGTCTAATACACGTGCATCTTAGCCATTGAAATTGGAGATCTTCACAACATTGACGACACCGTGACTGCTGCCAGGTACAAGCAGGTTCTTATTTATTAAATCTCATTCTCTGTTGAACACTAGCATCTCATGGAGTGGCCAGCACAAAGGCACAATATGAATATTATTAAGGTTGTATTGGTTGATATGGAAATTAAAAAGGTCAAAATCTTATATTAAAAGCCACACAAAAGGAACATTTTTCTAAAATAATATACAATTATTTTCCAAATTCAAAACATGCACATAAGTGTCTGTATCTCATGTAATTAACGAAGAGTTTAAATCAAGTCAGTTTAATTGTCGTGGTTTACAGAGTAGTTAATGTGAATATAGATGTTAATTATCTGGATTTAATGTAGGAAATAAATGCAAATATTTTCAAATTTGTATTAGTGAGAAGTGTTAGGATACAACAGCAAACTCTTATACAAAAAATAATATTTCGTTATTAAAAACCCGTTGGGTTAGCAGTGTGTGTTTATGGAATTGCGACGGTAAAATCCGGGGTTCGATTCCCCTAGTGTACAAAGCTCAGGTATCTTTGTGTATCTTTGTGATAAAATAACAACATTCCTAAAGCAAGTGGAATACTTTTTCGAAGGTAGGTAAAGAACAACTAAGATATAAATAGTGATATAATTTTAAATTATTTACTCAAATGATTATGAAATATATTATTTAATTATAGAATACAGTAATACATACTGATTTGTCGATTATGGTGCAATTTCCATGGGGTGAATGAGTGGTTCAATATTTTGCTGTCAAGTTATATTTGGTTTAATGGTTAATGGAGGGATATATGGGTTTTCTTAGTCTTAGTTATAATGTATTTATTGTTTGGAGAAAACGGTTTTATCAGTCTCGGGTGATGATAATGTATTTAATGGATGGAAGGAAATATTTATAGCCATCCTGTATTATGATGTATTTATTGTGTGGAAAGAGATACTTCTACTGGTCCTGTAAGATGATGTATTTAGTGGGGAGAAGGAAGTGTTTCTAACAGTCCTATAAGATAGTATATTTAGGGTATAGAGGGAGATGTTTTTACCAGTCCTGCGTGATTATGTATTTAAGGTGTGTAAAAAGATGTTTTAACTTTTATATAATGACGCATTGAATAAATAAAGAAAGACATTTCTATTAATCTTATATAATGAAGTATTTAGTTGATGGTGAGATATTTCTACCGGTCCTGTTTCATGATTTATTTACTAGATTATAGAGATGTTTTTACTAGTCCTATAAGATGATGCACTTGTCTTGTAAGATGTCTTAATAAGTTCTGTATGATGATATAGTCAGTGAATGGAAAGATGTTTCAACTGGTCCTTAATCCTATAAGGTGATGTATTTAGTAAGTAGAAGAAGATGTTTCAACTAATCCCATATAATAGCATAATGTATTTAATGAGTGGTTACCGGTTCTGTTTGATGTAATGTTTTTTAATGAATGGAAGTTGCTGCTGTTACCGGTACTGTATAATAATGTATTCAGTTACCGGATGGAACTGCTTCTGCCGGTTTTGTATAATAAAGTATTTATTGGATAGAGAAAGACGTTATCACTAGTGCTATATTTTTGACATTTCATATCACACACTAATCATTTTGCCATTTCACACATAAATGAACAGAGAACTTTATACGATATGAATATGCAAAGTATTCCGAGTTTGCAGTAAAAATGTTTTGTTCTTGTTTTTAATATTGTTAATTATGATTAATTAAGCACACTTGTTTATCTCTACACAACAAAATCAATAAATGTTAGAAACAAAATAATTTAACCTGGTTTTCATACATTTCTCTTGTTTTATATTATGTTATTTTGATGAAAAGATACATTTTGGTTAATTTCGCAAATCATTATCTTGATATAGTTGTTGAAATTGAAACTACAATAGCACATAATTAACTTTTGTAATTGCTGTCGACTGAGGTTTGAACGTTAAATGTGAAAGTTAGATACGTTATTATTTGCTAAGAATAGGGCCGTTAGAATAAATAATCAAATTTGGCTTATGAAGAAAGTTAAAGTTTGAGCAAACAAGGCTTAATTTATTTGTTTTATGCGCATAGCTACATATTACATAATTTGCGCTGAACCTATTGCAATGTATCGAACCCCGAATTTTTGCGTTATAAGCTTCAGAGCTTGTCGCTCTGCTACCAAGAGACTAACTTGTTAAGTGTACAACAAATGACGAATCATAATAGCCGTTGGTGATAATGATAAGGGTTATTGTTGGGGGTTTCCCCTGTTTGATTTTTCTCTTTCTAGCGTTGTAAATGTTTAATACACATAAAATATTCTCTTTATTTGCTCACATAAGATAAGAAACTAACTACCATGGGCGTTGTTAGCTGGCACCTGCTAGTAAGATCATTAATTTTTGTTTGTTGTTTTGAGGACGAACAGCAAGCAACCATTAGTACCTGCAATAGACGTATTTTTTACTATGTTTATAAAAAGATCAATCGATCTTCTTTCTATTCTTCCTATGAGTATTTCATAAAAAGTTAATTTCTCAGAAAGGAAATGGAAACCAAACTGATTAAAATATTGAAAACATAACATATCGTGACAGCCAACGACGAGTTACACCAATCTGCACTCACGACAAAAACATGATGATTTGACAGTAAGGAACTTGGGATTTAAAGACTAGCGCCACCTTCAATGTACAAATTAATCAAAACCTCATAAAAATTTATAAAACCGCACCAACTATAAAGATTAATGAAAAGAAGTGATAATGTTCTCGAGTCGCAGCTTTCGAGAACTAATTAGTCTTGGGGGTGTTTGTCAACTAACTTTATATTTTAAATGCGATTTGGCAATAGAATGAGGATCCGGTAAACAAAGAAGAACGCTGAATGTAACACTTGTCCATCATAGTTCGCTTACACAAATAACTGTTGTTTTTTATAGTTTTTCAGAAATTATTATTATTATTATCCAAATTATTCGCTTCGCTCACATTTTAATATAAAAGTTCCTTATATATTACATAGATATTTTGCATTTAATATCTCTGTTTGTATTAGGTCGTCAAGAAATTAATGCCGCTCTTTTTAGATGAAAAAACCCGAAACTTATATATCAAAACAAAACATTTAGTAAATGAAATAGTCTCCATTCCTCTCGATGATGCTTTTCCATCTTACAATCAGATTATTAATGCCCTGATAAAAGAAATCACTTGGCTTTGAAGTAAAAAACATGTCGATGTCCTTTTTAACACCTTCCATACTTGCATACGTTTTCCCATTAAGATGGTTTTGTAGCGAGCAAAAAAAGAAACTGAAAATTCTATTAAACCATCTGTATGTGTCAAGTCATATTTGGGACAATGTGTTTTTCATTCAATACCGTTCTTATCCGAATTCAAGTTTCTCTAAGCTTTATTTCTGTTCAGTTGTTTAAAGTAAAAATAATTAATTTCCCTATTGAAATGTGGATAAAAATCTTGGTGTGATTTCATTCCATTCTTTTAAACTTTGCTCCACAATGTTATAAACATTAGTTGGTGTGAATATTATCATTTAGAAAACCCATATAAAACCCATATAATTAATAGGTATAGACACGTTGCTGACTGAAGTACCACGTGTTGAGAATGTAAGTTTAATTCGGTTTTTCGTTTGTTTTGGTTGAATTTCGCGCAAAGTTACACGAGGACTATCTGTGCTATCCGTCCCTAATTTAGCAATGTAAGACTAGAAGGAAGACAGCTAGTCATCACCACCCACCGCTAAGTCTTGGGCTATTATTTTACCAACGAATAATGGGATTGACCGTCATATTATAACGCCTCCACGGCTGAAAGGGCGAGCATGTTTGGTGGGACGGGGATTCGAACCCGAGACTCTCAGATTGCGAGTCAAGCGCTCTAACCACCTGGCTATGCTGGCCCTTGTTAGTTTGAAGATAAACACAAAGCTACACTATGGGCTATCTGTGCTCTGCCCACCACGGGTTTCGAAACCCGACTTCTAGTGTTGTAAGCCCGCAGACATACCGCTGTGCCTCTGAGGGGGGCTCGTGTTCTTGAGATTGTGTCTAGCAACTTATAATGAACATATTACTCAGGCTTTCGAATTTAAACTTCCTACAAGTTGTTTTGGTTTTAATAACGGATTCTCTATAATTAATCTTCGCAGATTTCGAAAATAATATTCATTTTTTCTATCATCTAAGGATTTTTTACAAATCGGGAAGAAAAACTCTTACTTAGATCAAATTATTAATTCGTTTACCACAATAAACATTTTTTTATTATGTTTGTTTACAAAAATATAAACAAACTGAAGAAAAGGGAAGAACATTGATGTCAAACGAATATGCATCCTCATTGATCCTGATTTTTTTGTGAAATCTACGTCTTTTAGTCTCAAACCTACGTGTTATGGTCTTTCTTTTATGTATTGCGTTATGACGTTTTGTGATAAATCTGTACATTATTGAGAAAAATGGATATCATTTTCGGATTCAGCGTACAGAAATACTGTAGAACATGTAAAAATTTCAAGATAATAAAACCATCGCCTGTGTTATTATCTACCAAGGCATTCGTTTTACAGCATGGTAAAAGCATGTAGCTTACCCTAATGAAGGTTAAAGTGACTGGAAGTAAGTCATAAGGTTGCTGGCCATCTACAGTGTGGAAAACAAACTTGTAAAGACAGATAACTGGAAATATATTCAATTAAATAATATAAATCAGGATAAGCATGCTTTATTTTACATCTTGGTCTAAAAGTTTTATTCTATTTAAGTGTTTAATATTGCAATAAAACATTGCATTCCCTTTCTCCACTCGTCTTCGAAGCACAGAATATCCACTTTTCATATAAGGGGCTTATTCTAAGTTTCCACATCATTTACTTAGCTTTTATCCGAGCAGTTTGGAAAAACAATTCTTCCATCGATCTGGACTGATATAGCCGAAAATGGCAATTCTCAGCTGATCAGACAGTTGCTACTCAACATCAACAAACATGGTTCGCATTACTTGTCCGGTTGTTTTGTAATTCAAACTCGTCGTTCAAAATAAAGTAAAGAAGCATTCTAAATACACATGAACAGGGACTTATAAAGAAAAGAGTTCTATTGAGTTAACCTTTTTCTTTTCTTTTTTTACTACAATATATAAATGAACTTGCTTTAAATTCAGCTGGTACCAGAATGTTTGGCAAAGTAATGGAATTTGGCAAGGAAGATGAGTGAAGAATTTTGTGTTGATCGTAGAAAATTGAATAAACCTCTGAAAATCCCATAAAAATGTTCATTTTTTTTTAGCTCAAGAAAGAAAATCATATTTGAATTCGGAACTTTCGTCACGAACAAAGAAAGCTTTACTCATTATTTTTCTAACTAACTCGATATATGTTTCTTGATTTCGCAGTATTGAATATTTTAAGTTGAAGCCTTATGATTTGTATAAAGGGTTTTCCACTGATCACAATAAAGCATAGAAATTAAATGTAAACATATTAGGAACTTTTCTTCCTGGTCGAATAGGATCATAGATAATAGTTAACGTCGCTAAAGCTTATTTTAATTCTTCTTCTCTTCATAGGTGACAACAATGAATATATTTTGTTTACGCTTTACATTAGTACACTAAAACTCATGATTGCAATCTGTTCTATCATAAAACAATGTAAATCTTCGAATTGTCCAAAGTTTTTTTTTTATTATTATTCGTTAACGTCTTTCATAAAATGAACCCTTTTGTATCACAAACTTTAATTAATAATTCTGCAAACGTTTATATCACCATGAGTAGCTTCGGTATCTACAGCCCAATGCATGCTCAATAAAGTAACTCGCACAGTAACTGTAATGTTTGTAGTGCAAAAAATTCTAACAAAAGGGATCAATAAAATACTTTTACTTCAATAATACATATAATATACTGCTAACAAAAAAGCACTACTCAGTCATTTTTCTTACAACAATACGTCAAATAATGCTAACAAAAGGCGTTATTCACAAACATTTATTCAGAACAATATAATTTTACAAAAGGCGTTATGCAATCTTTTCCCACATCAATACTTCAAATACTGCTAACAAAATTCGTAACTCAAAGTCTTTCCCCCACGGCATCTTATCAAATACTGCTAACAAAAATCATAATCCAAAGCCTTTCACCCACAGCAAAATATTAAGCACTGTCAGCAAAAAGCATACTCCAGAGCCTTTTCTCCCACAACGAAATACAAAGTACTACTAGCAAAAAGCATAATCCAAAGCCTTTTCTCCCACAAAAAAATATCAAGTACTGTTAACAAAAAGCATAATCCAAAGCCTTTTCTCCCACAAAGAAATATCAAGTACTGTTAACAAAAAGCATAATCTAAAGCCTTTTCTCCAAAGCAAAATATCATATACTGCTAACAAGAGGCATTATAAAAAGACTTTTTTTCCAAATTAATACATCATATACTGTTAACAAAAGGTATTTCCTAAAGAATTTTTCCCACAGCAATATATCAAAAAAACCATTGCTCAAAGCCTTCTTCCACTACAGTATACCATCTATTGTTTATTCTTCAACGAAGCTTAACTGTCTTATTACTACGAAGAATTATTTGCTATTTCATAAGAAATAAGCAATGCGAAGATGCAGCTCAGACGAAAACAACTTAGATAATAGATTTACTCAGTTTATTAACAGTAACATATGATTTCAGAAGATTTTTGTTGGTTTACAGGTTATTTACCAATATTTTAGTAACTGTTCGTTATCAGTTTTTTCCTCATACTTCTATCACCAAAATGTTCTTATTACTAAAGAAACAGATAGGCGAACAGCACGAGCGAATTTCAGTTATTTTAAATAAGTTATTGTAAAGAGTTATTATAAAGAAATACCCATATTTAAAATTGTTATGTCTTAAAAATACTTCTCCTAGGAGGACTACGATTCACCAGAGGCACATTGAGAACCATCAGTTACATTCAGGAAAGTTTGAACAGGGTACAAGGTGCTCAATACACATCCTATTATTCTCAGTTAGCATTTTAAACTTGTCCTAAATGAAGCAACTGCAAGCATCATCTTTTCTGGACAGTGTTTATTGATACTTGTAAGATCAAGTAAAGCAACATGAATTTTGTTTAGATCACCAATGTTGAAAGAAATACAAAACAATGCTACTTCGTAAAAACAAAGAGGCTTAAGTATGCAGTATAATGTGATTGGTGAATATTCTGCATCATGTCCTGGGTAAAACTGATCATTCTCATTAAGGCTTTAGTAAAATATTATTCCAATAGGACAATTAGTTTTTAAGATATAATCATTTTAAATCTGGTATTTTCTTTATAATTACTTTGTGAATCGTTAGGTATGAAAGAGTTGAAACAATCAAGAGTCGAAACAACAATATATTCAGTTGCGGTATTAATAAAAGTCTTTGTAAATTACATCATCCATCTAATCTCAGAACGAGAAGAACCCGAACTATGTATATGTATAAGTTGAACTGAAAGGCAAAATTGGTAGTTATGATTAGTCACATGGTACTTCAGACACTGCTTTGTCAACCTCCTGAAGAGAATTGTGTTTTTAACATTGTTTGGTAGAAGTTTCCAGAAAATACGATGTTAATCGGAAGCTCCACAGTTCTTATTAAAGACATTTATAAAGTTTTAAAGGCTAACAAAACCAGCTGATCTCTATTGCATGGTAGCAATAAACGACAAATCTCTATTACATGGTAGCAGTAAACGACAAGAAAGGAATATCATTCAGGATTGACAAAAGTGTAATGTTGTGCCCTGTCTGTCCTGATCCATTTGTATTACCCAGTTAATCGCCCTCGGTGACTTACCTTTGAGCAATATTCTTGTGTTACGACTTTTCACCGTGCTCGAATACTGACACCCCATCCCTAAAGACAACATAATTCGTTCTAACGACACGTTTGGGGATGAACCTCTAATGGATTTGTCTTCACTGCAATGCTATGAAAGTGTCCATGAATCGCAGTCATATTGGTTCCTGCCTAAGTTCTTAAATTCCACTTTATGTTGAAAAATGAAAGTGTCAAATGGGAAACAACGACTGAGCCTGTAACAGCATGGTTTTCTGGTTGAATATTATATTATTATATTTTTTTATTATTTTAAGATTTCAATATATTCTCTCTCTCTCTTTCTCCTTCTAACTGTATTGAAAAGTAAGATAAATATTAAAATTACACAAAACTCAAAAAGCGCCAAAATCTAATTTAGTTTTTACTTTTAATGAATATGTTTTGCTTGTCTTGCCTGTTTAAATTATTTCTTTTATGTTTTTCACACATCATTTCCTACTATCTAGGAACAACTAATTATCAGATCATAAAAACATCTTCCCTTAATTTGCTTAAAATATATATGAAGCCAACTCACCACTTGTCACAAGGTTATACTGATGTTAGGTAATTCTACCTACCTTCAGTAATCGTGGAGAAGAGCAACTAGAAAAAACGAATTAACTCGGCGTGTTTTAGTGGTGGACTGTACATTATATGTATAGTTTTTTAGGTTTCTTTTACTCACCACAGTGAACCTATCTAGAAGTTGAAGAATATGTAGCATTGATGCTACTAATGTACTATCTTAAGTTATTTAGCAGACAAGCTAAAATATACTAAAAATTAACATACTGAAAACAAATAATTAGCTCAATCTACCATTCGATTCACTACCTGCCACTTAGTTTTATCAGTTTCGATGAATTGTACTTCTCATCAGTAACCCTGGACAAGGGCAAAGCGAAAATACGGACGTAATCTCTGTGTTAAAATGTTTTAATGAAGCGTTAAAACGTATTTCGAATATGTATGACACGAATTCTTCAAATAATACTTGAAAAAGTACACATAAAAATGATACTATTTACTACTCTTATTTTTTATGTATTTATTTATATATTTACATAACCGTTTATCTGTATATTACTTTCTTGCTCAGTCAGATTAAGGCTAAAGTTCTGATTGTTTACACAAATGCTAAAAATTGTTTTTAAATTCATCAAACTCTAAAGTAAAATATATCCTCGATTCCCTAGTTGCTCAAATTATTATTTTTTCTAGATCTCTTCCAGTTGTATTTGTGTAAACATATTTTGACATTTGATCAAACTATGAAAACGTACATTCCAGTTTAAATAATTATTATTTAAAAGCGTTGTTTGACATAATTGTTCACGAGCTTTGATGTTGACAAGAGCTCCACACAGATCTATTGAAAACGGTTGAAATTATCTGATCAGAAAAATCCTAAGATAATACATGTGTCGGTATAATAACATTATAGGTAGCTTTAACTCCGTCAGGATTTTTACAGAATACAGAATTACTTTTCTTAAAGGATGGTCACAACCACCACTCAATCAAAGAAAAGTAATTATTGGGGTTTTTCTTATTAGGTTCGTTTTTTTTTATGTTAACAGCACCCTTTAAATGATATTACATCCTCAAGCAAGACTGAAATACAGCTCTAATATCCTCGTTCTCGTGGGTTATCACATCAAGACACACGCTGGATTCTTTTCATGAAATAAGAAAAATATTATTACTGAGTTAATCAAAGAACGCCAGTAAATATCAGTACTCACACAGGAAACGTTTAGTAGCTTTCTGACACGAAGATGAATTTTCAGCTCCTGTTGATATCATTCCCCAAGCCTGTAATATCTTTAAAAATATTGTTCATATATATCTCAAACACTTTGTTATGGTTTATTTTGTAAAGAACTCCTATAACTTGGTTTGGTTGGTGACTATTTTTTGTAAATACCATTTGAACTATTTTCAGTTGTTGTCAGTTCTAATGTTTGTTAGTAAAACATATCAAAATCATTTCATTTTCTACCTAGACATTTTTTGCACATACTTATATTAATCATTAATTGTCCAAACCCCAAAATCAAAGATTTTTTTTTTTTACAAACTTGGAAGTTGCCCCCGAGGAACGTATCAAATGTAGATTACTTTGAAGTAGAAACGCGGAGAAACTGGTTTTAACTTCATTTAAAGTGCAAACATATGTGTGTTTTTTGTTTTTGCTTTCGAACGAGATTCAAAGTTCCCATAATATTTTCAGTAACAAGTTAAGGTTATTATCATAAATAAGACCATGTGCAAGTAACCACATTGTTTTAATTTATTCAAATAGATTGGTTTTAGCTTTTCAAAGAGTATATTAAATAAACAATTTGTGAAACTTCTTACTAAAAGTTAAACCAGAAGATCACATTTAGCCTTAGAAAAGAAACGTGTACAAAGAAAGGTGGATTAAAACAATAGGTAAGATACAATTAAGACACAACGTAAGATGTGAATATAATATGAGTTAAAATGTGATTAAAACATTAACAAAAATACGAATAAAACATGGTGTGAGATATGATTAAAACATAGATGTGCTTAAAACAGAAACTAAGACGAGACTAAAACACAAAATAAAGTGCGAGTAAAACGCGAGGTGAAATATGAATAAAAAATACTAGTAAAGCATGAGGTAAGATGCATACATGAAATAAGATTAATTAAATCATGGGATTAATTAAACTGATTAAAAAAACGTTAAATATTATTAAATGCGAGGTAGGATACGATTCAATAGAAAGAAAGATCTGATAAGACACAGGATATAATGCGAATAACATGTGAGTTAAGATATGGTTAAAAAATTATATAAGACATGATATCAAAACACGAAATAAGATTAATTAAAAAACGAGATAATATGTTCACTAAAGCATAATATAAAATTTAATTAAATGCGGAGTAGGATGTGATTAAAACAGGAAGTAAGATCTGATTAAAACAAGAGGTAAGATGGGATTAAAACACGAGGAAAATGCGAACAAAAAATGAGTTGAGATGTGATTAAACACAATGGAAGATACGACTGAAACATAAGTAATATGAACTGAAACTATTAATGAAGGTTGTTTTTTAAATACGATATAAGACGTGGTTAAAACAAAGAATAAGATAAATTAACTCACAAAATAAGATGTCGGATAAAACACGATGTGATAAATACGAGGTAGGATGTGATTAAAACAGAAAGCAAGGTTTGATTAAAACACGACGGAAGATGTGGTATAAAACATGTGACATGATGTGACTAAACCTCAATGAAGGACGCGTTTACATCGTAAAAAAAAGATGTGATTGAAACACATGATAGAATGTGATTGAAACACGAGGTAATAAGTGATTAAGACAGGAACTAAGGTACTGTTAAAATAACATAACATATAGACAACAAAGGACCATTCGGTTCAAGACTATCCTTGCATACCCACCCTTGATAAAAGCAAGGAACACCTTCCAAAAAGATTAATAAACCAAGATTTACTTTGGTGGATCCATTTTGGCTTGTATTTGTGATATCATATTTCACTACATTATTTGCAAAGCTTTTTTTATCCCACTTTCTAAAATTAGTCACTCTGCAGAAGTCGGACTAACTGGTCTATAGTTTCAAGCGCAACCCTTAATACCCCCTTACTCTCCAATTCGTATGCACTACCCAATGCCTGTTGTCCTACAAAAATAATAGAGAAAGACTCAAATATTTGATCTTTGACTTCCTTGAAAATCCCTGGGTAAAAGTTTGCCTGGCTCTGGTTCTTTTTCTCTTTTTAATCTCTCAGTCTTACTTCTTATTACCAAATGAATAATATCTACTTGATTCAGGTCAATTACAATATTTCCGAAACATAACTCATTGACTTAGGAATGTTACTAATACTAATAGTTAAAAGTTCAACCCTCTCATAGTCTTCATTGACAACTTTATCATCAGCAACATTTAAGGATCCAATCTGAATTTTAACACTTCTCTTGCCTTTAACATACCTAGAAAACCTTGCTCTTGGTTTTAACATTATTAGCAAACTGTTTCTCATAAAATGTTTTGAATATCCTAATTTACTTTTTAACCAAATTCCTAACTCTCCAAAAATTCTGTACAGCTTCCAACCTATCTGTCACGTTAAACTTCTTAAACGTATGACATTTATGCCTAATAAGCTCCTTTACTTGGTCATTAAGTAAAATAGATTTAATCTTCTATGTTATTCTTTTCCTCTTTTTATGAAGACGCGTAACATGTAGCGAAGCATGAAACCTAATTATGCAATAGTCACTTTTCCCCAGAAGATCCATAATCCAACTTTTCCAACCACATCCTCATCAGTAGCTAGCAATAAATCTGGTTGTCTCTCTAACCAGTTGGTATAAAAAAAACCACCCTGAATCACTCCAAGATATCTTTTACCATCACTACTTGACTTCATATAATCGCAATCAGTACATCTAAAATTCTCCCACAATCATCATGTCAGTAATTTTATTAGTAATAACTATCAGTTCCTTTAACCATTCCACATCGGGTAACCTATTTCAATTGCCAATTAAAAACTTTTTTCCCTTGAAACCCCTGATTAACACCCATAAAGATTCAATCTTTGAACTATCATTTTTATGCCTTCAGTCTTAACAGGATTAATTCGTCCTTTATATAAAGAGTTATTTTACCTCTCTGCTGTCACTGTTGAATAACTTAAAATCTGGAATTTCGAGATAATTAATATTCTCCAAACCGAACACCATGTTTCAGTAATTCCTCTTACATTACAGTCTTTCATATCAACTAGAGGCCTAAACTTACTCATTTTGTTTGTAATATTCCTCTTATTAGAATAACAGCAGTTAAACTTGTTCTTGAGCTATTACGTTTGTCTTTAAATCTGATAGAATTATCATTAAGATTAATATTTAAATTATTATGCTCTAACACTCCTATTTACTCAAGCTATCCTTTCAATTTGTACATTCACAACTACACAAGCTCCCTCATCATTATGCAGGTTTAATTCAAACCATCTTTAATAAATATATTTAGAGCTTCCCTAAACATTCTAATACCTATCATGATTAAGCGGAATCCAACTCTAAAATATAATTCACCTTTACCTCAAAAACTATCCTACAGGTCCATTCAGCCTACCTGTTGTTCTAAGCATATTTCTGATGATCTTTGATTTGAGCCTTGTATCCTACTAAGTATCGATTCCCACATCTAGTCTGGGAGTACTTCCGAAAAGAACAAACATCCAATTCTATCCTTAAACCTCTGAAGGACTTCTTAATATTTGTTCAGCAGCTCTTCTGATTTACAGTTTCCATCATCATTTACACCTACATGCTCTACAAAAAGAGAAAATGTTCATGAGGTATCAGCAACTAAACTGTCAGCATTTTCTATAATGTTCGCTAATTTAGCGCCAGGGAAGCAAAGTTTAGTCCTAGTCCTTCTATTCTCCCCACTACAAGCAATGAGAAATCTCTATTATATGAAACTATTCATCATCTCATTCCTCCCTGCAAGCATACATAGGCTCAAATCTATTAAAGACTTGTACATAAATACTATTTTTACTACACCTGTAAACCCGAAACATTTATACTCTCCATCAAAACAACGTACCTTTCCACTAACTATATTCAATTCTGCTTAATTCTGCTTAATTTCTGCTTCGAAACCTGACAAGAAAATTTTAATATTAATATTTTGGAATGTTTTAGAATATTTGTGAGTTAGATCTATTAGCAAAAGAAGTAGACTGTGGAATGTTACCGAAGAAATAAATGCCTTACATTAAAAATAACTAGCCTAGACGTTGTATATATATTTTTACCGAATAATAGTAAAAAAACGCAAACAAAAGAAACCCTTTGCAAAATGATCATTGGTGATTTTTTTATCATTAGGGTTAATTTTAACATTTATTTTCGAAGAAACAATGTCCAACAACAGTCTGCAGTTCATTAACAAATATCAGAACATGTATTTCTTTTAAGGCGGGCCGTTTTATAATGATATTAAAATGCTTAAGGGCCGGATTAAAGCAGTTAGCGTACCATATCTGACCTTTGAGCCGTAAAGACTACGACCTCAAACAATTGTACCTTATGTCTAACAATCTAGTCTTAATAAAGTCGTAACTGTATGACTAGTTCTACATTCAGTTATAAAATCTACAAGTGTCCAATCATAACTAATGTAATTAAACAACTACTCTAAACTTTATTAGTAGCAAAATCATACCCATCTTCTCCAGAAAAATGTTATAACCTACAGCATTTTTAATTTCTCTATCTCAGAGCTCAAAAATATACTTCATTAAAGCGGGAGATAACATATGATTAAATTCGAAATAAGGTGAAATTAAAACACGTGTTAAAACTTAATTAAAACGAATCCAAGAGGTTTAAAAGAGTAGCACTTACGAAATTATACTTTTCAAACAGTGGCTCAGTTTATCATTTGTTGAAGTCAATCAGTGCTACTGTAAGTAAATAAACTAGCATTCTTAATTTTGAAGGAGTATTTTATTCGCCATCTATCCTTGGTTACGGATCTCAAAGCCTATTTTAATTTTATGATTACTTGAGACCATTTTATCTTTATACTTTAATAAGTCTTGCTTTATCTAATTCAAAAAGAGAGCGCCACTTATACTGTTCAATACCATGTAATCTAAACAACACTTATACTGTTAAATATCATATAATCTAAACATCGCTTATATTGTTCAATACCATGTAATCTAAACAACACTTATACTGTTAAATATCATATAATCTAAACATCACTTATATGGTTCAATACCATGTAATCTAAACAACGCTTATACTGTTAAATATCATATAATCTAAACATCACTTATATGGTTCAATACCATGTAATCTAAACAACACTTACATTGTTCAAAACCGTGTTGTCTAAACAACACTTATACTGTTAAGTATTATATAATCTAAACAGCACTTATACTGTTCAATACCATGTAATCTAAACAACGCTCATACTGTTAAATACCATGTAATCTAACCAACACTTATATTGTTCAATACCATGTAATCTAAACAACATTTATACTGTTAAATATCATATAATCTAAACATCACTTATATGGTTCAATACCATGTAATCTAAACAACACTTACTTGTTCAAAACCGTGTTGTCTAAACAACACTTCTATTGTTTAATACCATGTTATCTAAACAACACTTACATTGTTCAAATAATGTAATCTAAACAACACTTCTATTGTTTAAAATTATGTTATCTAAACAACACTTACATTGTTCAATATCATGTAATATATACAGCACTTTTATTGTTCAATACCATGTGATCTAAACATATTTCAATCCAACATTTTTACCTTTTATGTTTCTTATGTTTTCTGAAATATTTTAAAGTTATCACATGGAAGTGACACAAAACAATTTAATCGAAATATTATAAATTAAGATCAATATATTTTATGGCGTAATACATACATATTAATGAAATTATATTTCATTAAGACATTTAAGCCTAACGCTGGAAAAATCAGGGCCATGAGTTTTCGCATGCTATCCAGCCACTTACATAATTCTTATCAGCCTAGAAAGTATACAGAAATTAATTCATTTCGTTTGCTTATAATGGAACTATTTAGATCACTCTTATTGCTGTAGTGAAAGTACAGAACCTGTGTTCTATTTTATTCCCAAAAAATAGTGTCAAAGGTCTAATTGTTTTATTTTGATTTTTATGTTCTTCCATTGTTTTTGTTGTTATCAACATATTTAAGTTCGCTGAGAAAAATTGAGAAGTTCGACTGAAACTTACAAAATAATTTGAATAGAATTTTTCAGTCTTCTACATAAATCCCTAATATATATTTTGTATTTTATTGAAAATAATAATAATATATTAATGTATATATCTGTGTGTCTATGTATGTATCTATTACTGACATAATATTTAATATTCCCTAGTGTAAGTGATTTAGATGGAACAATACATTTACCCCGTTTTTATGGCATATTTTCAAAACATCAGGTGTAATTACAAATTACAAAATAATATGTACATTACTGCAATTCCTTTTACTTCATGAGGCATGTGCTTAATCAACGAAGGTCCGATTTTAATGTTCCTAATGATATAAATCTTTCCCTGAAGATCACTTGACCAAAGCTTTGATACCTTATGTTTCAACAAAAGCTTTTTAGTGTTGAATTTTAAACTAGTCTATGTATCTGTTTTTGAAACCAGCTTACTTTCTCATATTCCCTCTGAAAAAATACATAGGATACATAAACCACATAAAGTCAGAGTAGTCAGAAACCACAACATAGCAATCACAGTTGGTACACACCAAACCAGATTAAAGACCCAATGGAGAAGAAAAACGTGGAATCCAATACATTAGGGAAGCAAAAAGACCAACAACAGTTGAAACCGAGAAACTTAATAGATCTGCAATAGTCCATCACGCCAGAGAAGACCATATCATAAATAGAAAAATAATATAACATAATAGGTTATGAACCACAGAAGAGAAACGGAAAGACAGAAGAAGCTTTCCACATTTACTTAAATGAGAACACACTCCGTCAACCTAGCATAGAAGTCAACAAATCTTGTATACCCCTATTTGAAATATTCAAATAGTTAGTTAATTAACGAACAGAAGGGGAAATCTCATACAAGCCAGATCCCTCTTTCAAGAAGACTCAATTTCGAATGAGTGCCCTACTAACATAGAAGTCGTTTCCCTTAAAACGGTTGCACGTTAACATTCAAAACGTAAGATAAGAATTAGCTAGCCATTAGTGTCTAGTAAATAAAAAAATAATTAAGTAACAATTAGACTAAAGTAATTGTATATCCTGCATGTGTTATTACACATTACACTTGTTTTACTCTTAAATACTGTTGTATATCTAATTATTGTCTCAAACTGACGTGTCACTTTATTACAGAAGGGATATTCCTGTTCCCTATAATAAGGACAAGGTTATACTTTTTGTAATGGTTTTCTTTTTACATTTTGCTTTATTACTATTACTAGATGTACTTCTACAGGATTCCTAAAATGTTCAGTTTCAAGAGTAAATAAAATCAAAATTAAGAGAAACAAATATTTTTATTTCTTGCATTGGAAGTTCGTGTGTCATGCTGTGTTTTAGCTACAGGGTGCCTAATTTTTCTCGTGATCCATGGCGTGCGCACGTTTTACTGTAGTCAAATTACATTTTCACAAATTGCAACGTTAAGCATCTCTTATGTGACGTCATTTTAATGTTTACTGACGAACTGACAGACAACACACTACTGTATAAAGGTGCGAGAGGTTAAAACAGGTGACCCTCCAGGCGGTTTTCGGCCCTCTTTCTGGGAAACTAAAATAAAACACTCGCACTCGGCTGTGAGATTCAAAAGGCCCTTCATAATTCACAGAGGCCCCAAGGTACTAAAGAAGCTCGTTCAAATTTCTGAATTACCTTTATAGCCATCTCAGGGGAAATGGTTCATGCCCGAATAAAAACCCGTTATACACCCATCCTTAGTACCTGAGCACGTGTGTCAAGTGTTGTCCAGCTAGTTTGTAAGTAAGGCTATTAATACAGTTTCAAAAGCAGAGCCCCGAGATCCCAAGGGGAACTGGGAACATTATATCCAATGCCAGATTCAAGTTCAGCA
>NW_013665702.1:621017-645137 GCF_000517525.1 Limulus polyphemus | reverse complement strand
ACTCTCTCAGGTCACCCCGAACACGTCTGCTAAGTTTGAACCTACCAGCTCCAATACTATCGAAGATTTCGTCGACAAACAAATTCACGAACACAAAACGTTAATTAGTATAGAATTTTTGACATCTCCACTAGAACGTATGTATTTGAAACAGGAGCTTATTTTTATTTGAGTCCCGAAGCCGGAGCATACTGATGCATAATCGATGATTCTCGGGCATACATACCTGGTAGCCGTCCCTAATTTAACAGTGAAAGGCATCTGGTCAACACCACCAACCGCCAACTCTTAGGCTACTATTTTACCAACGAACAGTGGGATTCACCGTCACATTATAACGCCCCTACGTCTGAAAGGGCGAGCATGTTCGGCGACGGGGATTCGAACCCACCACCCGCACATTGCGAGTCGAGTGCCTTAATCACCAGGCTTAACAGGGGCTTTAACCTTCATTATATTGTTCTTTAATTAAACAGACTATAAGTTATTTTGTAATAAATCTAAAAGTTTAATTGTAATATATATATTAACAAATGGTACTGAAGAGCTACTAATTATTCAAAGCATATTATCGGTAGCTATCCATATGGAAATGTAGATGTATTTACTAAATTGGATACAAGTTTAAAAGCATTCCCATAAGTGCAGCTGTCCCTACAAGCAAACCATAGTCTATCACTTGTTACGTGTATTTTAAAAGTTAATTTTCGTTTACATTTCATTTTAAATTTAAGCTCCAGACATTTTCATATTCTCTGCTCGTTTGTTGTTTTCTATTAGAGACAATGTTCTTAGACACAAGGGTTGAACATAAGCAGTCAATCAGCTAGAAAGAACTTTTAAAGTGCTGTATATCTTCGTGTCTCATGAGAAAATTCACATAAAATGAAGAGACAGGAAGAAAATAACAATTCTCGGGTCCTTACAAGTAGTTTTATGTACTTTGCTACAATTTAAAAAAAAAAAAAAGAATTCCTCCAATACTTGCCTCACGGCCTTTAGCCACGTTACATTTACTTTTCTCTCCGGCTTGCAAGGAGCCATAAAAAGTAAACCTAAACTGAAACAAAGTTTAAATATTCCTAATGTAAAACTCCAAATCATCAAAGAGATGAACTGCATTATAGAGGATCTTAAGAGAGCTATGTATTTACCACTGTAAATCAGCCCATAGTACCCAGTTGTATTTTATATCCTCGTCCTGTGCTACACGCCATCGGTGTGTAATTATTATATTTGATATCTTTCTTTGTATCAGCAAAAACTAAATGTACTTCCACAGGGTTTGCGCAGATAGCCCTGTTGCCTTGCGCAATAAACTCCAATCAACTAACCAACCCGAAAGTGTTCTGTTTCAAGAGTAAATAAAACCAAAATTAAGAGAAACAAATAAATGTATTTCTTGTTTTTCAAGTTCATATGTCATGCTGTGTTTAGTCTACAGAGTGCATTATTCTTCTCGTGATTCATGGCATGTGCACGTTTTACTAATGCGATACATGAGCTAAACGGTCAGCTCAGTAATTTTTGAATTTTTTCTATTAATGATAAACACACAAAGGCCATCCGCCGCTAACCCTAAATTTGAACTACTGACCAAGAGAAAGACAGCCAGTCAGCAGCATCCAACCCTCCACCATCGGTGCAAAGGATCGACACTCATTCTTATAACGCCCTCACAACTTAAAGTTTGGGAATATTTTATGAGATTGCACAGAGTCGAACCCAACTCGCTACATCAGAAAACACAAGGTTCAAACACAGTTCTCTGTACTTTAAAACTATTGACCACAAAGAAGGTAACCAGTCAAAAACATCCGTTATATATATATGCTAATACTTTTATCTGAATAACACGATTGGCTATTATAGTTATAACGTCTCACAGTTAAAAGTGTAGTTGATGTTCAGCGTCATGTCGTGGCTCGATTCTTGGACCTTCTAGAACACAACTCGACATGCTGACAACTGGGCCATGCCAAACCCTAGAATAATACAATAGAACGCCCTGAAAAGAAGGATCGCGTTTCATTAATGTCACCCCATTTTGATGAAGAGGGATTACTTTTGGACGTCTGAGACATCATACATCATATAAATACGATCACTAGTGTTCCATTTCATAAGAATATCATAGATCCGTTATTCAGTAGAACAGTCGTGACACTTAACAATGTGATAAATATTTATAGAAACAGTATTTAGATAAGAATTAAACATTGATGATTACGTATTCCGGATTAAACTGTTAGGAATGCTCTCTGAATTAATAGGATCTATATAAGTTAAGTAAACATTATGTTACCTGTACAACTAATTAACTCTTTGCATTATCGAAAAAGTCAAATTGAAAAGGTTGTTAGAAATATAACCATATGATCAAGAGGCAAACATTCTAAACTTCTGTATTTACACAGTTTGTTATTTTAAGTACCGTCTCAGAGAAAGAAACTGCTCATTCATAGCTTGTTCGTTTTTTGTTGTTTTTTTTGTGATGAGAAAATCAATATACATAATTATACCACATCTTCTGACTATAGAGACCGTCTATACAGACCTCCAGGAAATGAGAAGATCGGTACAATCCGTTATTTTAGATAGTTTTCTGCGTTTCAAAAGTAAATCTTGTCACACACAAAAAATCAGCGTCCACATGCTTCAACTAACTTTATAACTTTAGTTTTCTGTAATTGGCCTTATAACTATCGCATGAGAAATTCAATGAATTTCTTTTATTCTATAAATTACTTATATTCTGTTTTATTCCACTGTTGGGGTAGGTGGGGGGGGGGTATTACAAGTCCAACATAATGGATTACGTCAACAAGACCCGATTTCTATCTGTTGAAAATAAACAACAGAAATCAAGTCTCCCGTTGACTCAGTGGTAAGCTTGAAATATTATAGTGCTAGAATTTCGAGATCGATCCCCACGACGGACGCAGCACAGATAGTGGGCAGCATTAAGCTAAAATTTACAAGCAGAAAACAACTAAGTATGAAATATTTCAAGCTGTGAAGTTTGATTTCATTTTGAGTTGTTCCTTTTAGTTTAACGTCAAATTTTGTTTTTGTTTTTAAGCTAAGGCTCGCATTACATTGACGATAAAGTGGTTGACCATACATACAAAAGCTCAGAGCCTGTTCAAAGAAAAGAATACGTGGAAGAATATATGAATAAAAAAGATGAATTCATAAACTAATAATGTAACCTTAACTCTATGTTTCAGCAATTCTTCACATTAAGGACCAGACGTGGCTTTAATGGTAAGAATGCCTGGAGTTTAAATTAAATATTCGCGACCCGTTGTTGCAAAACCACGAGGCACAAGTTGGGGCCGTAGATACGCTAAAGAGCGGCAATCATGTCCCGTTATTTGGTCAGACAGGAGTATCCCAAGAGTTGGCGGCGGGTATAATTGACTAGCTGTCTTCCTTCGAGTTTACCAGTTAAAAAGTAGGCTTAGTTATGCGCAAATAGCCCTTGTACGGGTTTGCGCAAAATTTTGAATCAAACAAATAAATATTCATTTCAATTTAGATTCTATTAAATCGATTTCTCGGCAAAAACCTTAAAATTATTACAAAAGTAGCACATGATGAGTTGAAACAATTAAAAAAT
Source organism: Limulus polyphemus (assembly GCF_000517525.1). Classification (NCBI taxonomy): domain Eukaryota; kingdom Metazoa; phylum Arthropoda; class Merostomata; order Xiphosura; family Limulidae; genus Limulus; species Limulus polyphemus. The sequence goes on along the minus strand of NW_013665702.1, from coordinate 641,515 downwards.
GTAAATCTTTTGGGTTCACTTAGATCATATTAGGTTCTTTAAATATATCTTTAATAAGTTGTCACAATCTTTGTAAGATAATTTTTTGCTGTTTATCACAAGTTTCTTGAGTTACTTTATAATGAGAGTTACTAGTAATTATGACTTATTAGTAATTGCTAAGAATTTATATCCTTAACAGCTAGCATATCGGAAATTTTAGAGGAAATAACTTATCGTGAAAAAAAAGAGAGCAATTTAATGAATTTTTGATATTTCTGTGTTTCTTGTTGTTGTTTTTCGTCACTTCGAACGTTCACTGACTGAATTTTTTTTTCTGGAGAGAGTGAGGATACTTATATTTTTTGCCTTTTCAAGCAGGAAATAGCAACATATATCATAAACCGATGAGAGTTAGGATGGAAAAGATATCTCATTTACTTCATTTCTATCTGCTTCATTGTCGACTTCCTCGAATATCCTAAATCATGTGGGATTTACATGATTCATCCAACACAAATCTATAAACTCCAATCAATCCATTAGTAATTTCCGTTCCTAGAAGCTTCATCGATAACAGGTTAAGAATGCTCTCTAGTATTTCCATCCAAAACACCAGTAAAATAAGTTAATGTTATTCTTCTTTTTCTGTACGTATTGATTGATCAGAAGATGTGTCTTGAGAGGAACAGATCGATATTGACTTTCAGTTGCATCTTCAGAAAATATTTGTTTTCAGTTACTAAACAATGAACATCTCTGTGTATAGATTTTCAAAACATGTTTCCTAGCACATAAAATCGAAAGTTAAAAAAAATCACACTTTTTCCTTTTATAAATCCAAATACATTAATTTATTATTAAGCGCCTTTCGATAAGAGAGTAAGTCTTCGTAATCTGACATGACTAATCACTTGAAATACTGCCCATACTTTCGCGCACCTTCCAATTTTATTTCTAATGACAAGGGCCCCTCAGTGGTTCAGCGGTATGTTTGCGGACTTACAACGCTAGAAACCGGGTTTCGATACCGTGGTGGACAGAGCACAGATGTATAGCTTTGTGCTTAAACTACAACAACAGACACTCTAATGAAAAGTGCATATCTTGTTAAAAACATGATCACTAGCCTCTGTTATTTGGTTCTCTATAGAGAAAGGTATACAGCCATTAAAAACATTTTGTTGTCAGACACATTTTACAATTTAGTCTTGCATATACAGGTTTTGAAAAACGACAGTGAAATAGCCATATTTTTCATCTCTCAATGTCTTCATGCTTCCAAGAAAGTTACCGCTACAAATCAAAATATTTATTGTTTTCTTGTAATATGAAAATTTACTTATGATTTCTTTATTTCAAGTCTCATTCTGATCTTCCAACTTCCCCATCGTGATTGTACTCAGTCTAATGTTTATGATTACGTACTGTTGCCCATCACCACAATTTTTATTACAACAAATCTCTATGGACTGCAACGTCAATCTTAGGCCACATATTTTGGCAGACTTTTCACTGATCCTCCAGTGTGGATGAAAGCCAGCTTCCGAGACTTTATGATAACACTGCACCGTCAAACGGTTGGAAGTCCACTGTGAACCAGATATATAGGTATTAAACACGTCGCCCATATAGCGCTATGACTCACATCTGTGATAACACATCTACAGCTTTATTTTAGAAAAGGTGATTAACATTCTGTACTTGTATCTAATAGTCTGAATTTTTTCTCTGCAACAAAGTTACTCTGTAGTTTCAGCTTAATTACGAGAATGATTATCTACTCGTTTGAGAATAAGATTCTGGTAAAAACCGTATAGCATTTAACATTTTCAACATGATCATTATGTAAAACCTGTTTCTAAATCAGAAAGCAGTAATTTTCTTGTATTGACTTCGATGGCTCGGAGGTAAGAGGCTTATAACACTAGAAAGCAAGTTTTGATAACCGAAGTTGTCAAAGCACAGATAGCCCATTCTTAGCTTTGTGCTTAACAACAAAGAAACACGTTTCTTGTATCACCTTTTAAATCCACAGTTTCAGAAACTTCAAATCTACTTTTTTTAGATTAAAATTATTTAACTTAAAAGTTTCCATTTGAAAACCAATCGTGGTTATTTTTAAAGTAAGAAAATTACGGAAACAGATTTGTACCCTGGTGCTAAATCTCATAAATACTAAATTCATTGCCCCCCAGTGGCACAGCGGTATGTCTGCGGACTTACAACGCTAGAAACCGGGTTTCGATACCCGTGGTGGGCAGAGCACAGATAGCCCTTGTGTAGCTTTGTGCATAATTAAAAACAAACAAACAAACAAACTAAATTCATTTAATTGCACACATACATATATTTTTTTAAATTGTTGCTGATACTTCAAAAACACAAACAACAATAACAAATGAAAAATTACACGGTAGAAACACAGTGGATAACTCAAATAATAACAAATATTCTAACCAGTGGTACAACGTTTTTATAAGTGTAAAAAAAGTAAGTTTATAAATAAACTAAACTCTTCCTGAGCTAATCGTTGTTTTATTATTAAGCACAAAGGGCTATCTGTGATCTACCCACCATGGGTATCGAAACCCGGTTTCTAGCGGTATGCGTCAGCAACATACTGCGGGGGATCCTGAGCTAACGAAGCACGTATTCTAATATGTCCTTGAAGTACTCTTCAAGTATTGTTTATGTATTTTCTGTCCATGTATGTTGTCATCCGTTATTTTTATCACATTCGCAAGCGGATAAATTGGGGAAGAATTTGTATAATATCGAAAGAACTAATGCGAACATTACAGTAACGATGTAATGCATTCTTCTATTAATTTTTCAAGCATATTTTATAGATGAATTATGTCAGAATTTGCTATCACTAAGAAAATCAGAAGTACGATAATTGGCATTATTCTTAATACACTGAATTACCAAATGTATTTGGACAGCATCTCCTAAACTAGTAATTGACCCACTCCCATTGAATTTGTATATGAAGCTCACTATGTACTTATACTGGGCTCATGAAGATAAGCAGCTCCTAAAGTTGAAATAAAGATAATGCTAAAACTCGTGAACATTCAATGAAAAATTATTATTGTTTGCTGTATTCGTGGTGTAAGTGTCCAAGATAGTTCCTCCCACGTACTTATACCCAAATACGCTGTGGCTAAGATGATGAAAAAATAGAACACCATTTGAAAGTAAAAATCATAAATAATATTCAACGTTAAACTGGTACACAATTAAAAACATTTTATTTAGGCCTATCTATGGCTTCCAAAAAGTTTACGCCTCTACGTGTTTCGACGTTACAACGTCACCCTCAACGTCGAAACATGTAGAGTCGTCAACTTTTTGAAGGCCGTAGATAGGCCTAAATAAAATATTTTTAATTGTGTACCAGTTTAACGTTGAATATTATTTATGATTTTAACTTTATACACAAGTGCCAAAATACTATAACCATTTAAAGTACTTTTATGAGATAAGACATCCAAATTAATTACACCTCGGTCCCTACGAACTTTGAAACATGTTGGGAAACAAACTGCAAATTTACTATTAGGTACAACGTTCAGCACCTTAGTGAGAGCTCACGAATGCAAGATAGCATATTCATTGTGCACACGGGGGTTCAGTACTTCCTGCTTTCACATGCGAGCTACAGTCCATAGGCCGCTAATCACAGCCGTATTGCAATATGTCGGCTCGTGTAGTTCCTTAAACATCAAAATTGGAGGGAAAAGCATTAACAAGTCATTATATAAAGCAATTGGTTCTGCTACTCATTGCTTGTTTCAGAAGGATGGAACTGGGTTTTAAGAGTAATCTGGAAAATGCTTTAGACATGACTATATCATTCCAACTGTAATGATTACTGAATATTATTATGAAGTATACCTTGTTTTGCATAGTTTGGACTTGGTCCTCGGGCCATAGTTCAAAGACCTAATAATGCTTTCTCGTATTGTAACATTATGAATATGGCTGTGTTACCTACCCAGAGTTTCTACCTTGGTCAAGGTTAAACCGCTGTGGAATATTTTGGAATGCTAGATGAAGAACAAAATGGACACGTATAAGCTTACAACAGACAAACATCTTTATGCTTTTGTATTTGTATTTTGTATTTAAGACAAAGCTGCTAAGGCTATCTGCTCCCGTCCCCATTTTAAACTACTGACCAAAGGAAAGGAAGCATCACCCTACCACCCACCGTCCACCTTAAGGAACTAACCGGCATTCTTATAACGCACCAAAAACTTAAATTGCGAAGAATATTTTGTGTTATCTCAAGAACAGAAATTCAGCTTGCCAGTTGCGATATTCAGATCTCTACCACAGGACCAGCTCGCGCCATAAATACTTTTGTAAATACGTACCTAGAATATATAGCACTATATACTTTGTCGTGTTTTCACCAAGAATGATAAATTTACTAATACTTTTTAGACCATCTTTCTTTCTTTTTTTCTTGATAGAAAGGTCAGATATCACAGTAAGCTAAAATATTTATAGTTTTAAAATATAACAATGACATCGTACTGGCATTTCTACATTATAATGATATTTTTTCGTTACTAATTTTATTAACTAAGAGTGAAGACAAACAAAACTGATATCCTGATTTTAATACATTTCTAGCTTTATTACTGAAGGTTAAGCTGATTTGGTTTTTCATGCTTCGTGAACAGCTCTGCACAATCAACATGGAAACTCTATGTCGTTACAGAAGAACTTCATCACACTACACAATCAACGTGGAAATTCTATGTCGTTACAGAAGAACTTCATCGCACTACACAATCAACGTGGAAATTCTATGTCGTTACAGAAAAACTTCATCGCATTACACAATCAACGTGAAAATTCTATGTCGTTACAGAAGAACTTCATCGCACTACACAATCAACGTGAAAATTCTATGTCGTTACAGAAGAACTTCATCGCACTACACAATCAACGTGGAAATTCTATGTCGTTACAGAAGAACTTCATCGCACTACACAATCAACGTGGAAATTCTATGTCGTTACAGAAAAACTTCATCGCATTACACAATCAACGTGAAAATTCTATGTCGTTACAGAAGAACTTCATCACAACTGACTACTTGTTTAATTAGATAATTTTCGCATATCAAAACTAACTCACGTTTAATCAGACTGGATATGCCTAAATTATCCCAGATCCCATGCATTTCTAATGGTGCTAGGTGCTTCGTTTATTATTATACAGTTATTATTATTATACTATTATCAGTTTCATTCAAGTATAATGCACACTTATACCTTTAGTTTATTATTTTAAATATTTTCGTTCATTTTGTTATCTTTTCTCGCTTTGGTAGAAACAATAATTGTTATGAAAGTAAAAACAAGCATATTTTTTGAAAAATAAAGATAAGAATTTGCTTAAGAAATGACTTGCTGAATGAAAAAATATTCTGTTCTAAAGACAACTTGACTAATACAGACTGTTTAATATAATTTTCAGTTTCATGCAGGTTTATTCTCTCTGTGTGTCCGTGTCGCTCAAGAGACACTTGCAGTTAAACATAATCAACAGGGTGTTAATTTTGATACTATTTTACTGTTGCCTCATGTGAGAAAGAGCAAAATATTTCACTAAACTCTCTCGCAATACACATGATATACAGGTATTATATATTTTGGTAAAACAATGTAGGGATAGCATGGACGTCCGTCTTAAAGCAATACAAAAGTCGTCTGGATTTTCTTTTCTACAGGTCATTAAAAACTATATATGAAGAGCCACCTGGCATAGTCGCTCTATCTCCAGTGTATATGCCGCTTTTTAGCTATCCAGAGCATCCCAAGTCGAAAACCGGTGGATAGCCAAAAACAAGATTTCTCATTTTCGTTAATCATCGTCATTTTTCAACAGGCCTAGCGCCTACCTAGTTATAGCAGTAACTATAATTTTATCATCATATTAATAGAGCAGAACAGTCTTCACGCTCTTTGACTACCTATATTATGTATTAGTCTATGTAAAATTTATAAAGTTTTAGAATACACTATATAACCTAATGACCCACGTACGCCATCTGATAAAAAGTAAACAAAAGAGTATAAGAGAAAAACTTGATTGCTAAATAAGAAAGCTACGTAGTGCTCTCTACTGAACTAAAAAAAGGGAACTGAGCAAGATAGGGATGGAAGTAGAATGTAACTTGATTGACTAATGATCACATAGCAAACTAAGCTGTCTCGACTTTACATGGAGAGTAAAATCCCTACATTACTGGCTTCCTTACTCGCAAAACAAATAGAACCAGAATTTCCAATCGTAAAATATTACTCTATTGTAAAATAGTCAAAAAAGTAGTATATTTAACTAATTACCAATATGAAAATCATCATATATAATAATTAATTTTCAACATAAAATTGTTAATGATTTACAGATTTCTCAAATTTTGTATGATTGTGTAATACACAATATTTTTCCTTTAAAGTATTTAAAACCTATTATCAGTTTTAAATATGAGATTCCAATAGGACCGCTTATATACAATTATAAAGACTTTTTAAAATAATTTAGATATTAATAATGTGAAGAATTTACAATGTAAGTGTTATTCAAATTCTTTAACAGGTTCTTTTCATAAGCATATTATTACTAAAAATATGGATGTAATTAAAGAAAGTTTTAAGAAAAATTTGTTTGTTTTTGCGCAAAGTTACACGAGGGCTATCTGCGCTAGCCGTCCATAATTTAGCAGTGTAAGACTAGAGGGAAGGCAGCTAGTCATCACCACCCACCGCCGACTCTTGGGCTACTCTTTTACCAACGAATAGTAGGATTGACCGTCACATTATAACGCCCCCACCACCATGACTGTTTGGTGTTATGTGGATTCGAACCCGCGACCCTCAGATTGCGAGTCGAGCTCTTTAACCATCTGGCCATGCCGGACCATGGACGTATTTATTGATGGCAAGTAATAATATCTTGACTGACGAAGCGTCTTTCATTATTCATTTTCTTCATTATTAATGTGATCTTGTAAAGTAACTCGAACTCATGTTCGATCTCTAATACTTGATATCCTAGGTTATTTCTTATATAAAGCGATGGCTTTATATTGAAATTTCAGTGAGCGAGTTATGTAATTGAAAACGTAAGAGAGGATATTACTACGCCTAAGATATTGTTTTCATGTTATGATACGCATGACCCATCTCTTTATAAACCTCGAGTATTCATCGCTGGACTTTTCTATAAAAGCTGAATAAAACAAACACAACACAGCCACTCATATTCAGGTATAAAACCACGTGTCGGAAACTTGTACTCTGTACTTCAGCAAATGAATTAATTCAAATTTTCTAGACTCAAGAAGAAGGACACGTTTTATAAAATAATTTAATTTTCTGGACCATCCTTACCAAAACCATTTACTGGAGAAACACTTAAGTAATGTTCTCCGTATTTTGATTTTGCTATTTTTAGATACATAAATATATTGACCGTCACATTATAGCTTTTATTAATTTAACTAAATATCCAATAGATTTTACTTTTTTTAAATTTAAAGCTAATATCCGTATAACACAAGAGAAATATATTATCGCACCTATCGATAAGGCCAACTGTAATTTTGGCTTTATCTGTAAATGTTTTTATGCCCAACTTATAAATAATGAGATAGATACTACACAAACTTTTAAATTGCAAATAAGTCTAGAAAAGGTATTATTAACAACTTGTTGAAAGCTATAAAAAACAAATCCATATTTAGAATTACCATATTTGTATGCGAAACCTAAATTACATAAATCTCATATGAAATGTCGGTTTATTTCTAGTTCAGTAAATACTATAACGAATCAATCTGTAGTTTTATTAAGTAAATTACTAAATCAGTTATTTGTTAACTTACAACAAAATGCAAATAATAAACAAGATTTCTGGATAATTAAAAATAATGAACCTGTCTTAAGAAGTTTAGAAAACTTAAATAAAACACTATTGGCAGATACAATTCAAACATATGATTTTACTACGTTATTTATATCTGTACCACTTAATGATCTGGTGTTAGTGATATATTCGTTAATAGAGGAATTTATAGATCTACCCATAGAAATAGAAAAACAAACTTTTACTGCTAATAAGATCAAAAGGATATTCAGTTTTGGGGCATATAATAGTTATATTTATTTTGATAAGTAAATGCATATGCAAATAATAGGAAAACCGATGGGTGCTAATTATTCGAGCTATGTTGCCAATTTATATCTTCATTATTACGAAAATAATTTTTCAGATCAGGAATTATTTTCCTTAACTTACAGATATATTGACAATTTGATTAGTATTAATAATCCAGGAAAACATAATTACAGATGTAACATTTATCCTGCAGTACTACAGATTGAAAAACTTTTATATCAAATGCTAAAGTACATTATTTCGATTTAAACAATAAGATAATTAACAACTATTGTAATATTAATATGTATGACAAAAGAAATTATTTTATATTTCAAATTATAGGTAAATTAATGTAGTGGTAGTTATATCACATTTCCTATATAAGACCTGTTACTGTGTGAATCTCCTTAGAACCATTGAAGATCTAGATAGTAGCATGAAAGGATGGAGAATTGGAGTTATATTTATAATATTGGTTGGGCTTAATATAGCAATACCTTGATATCTTGGTATTTATGTCCAAACATTATATTGGGAGCTGGAATGCTAACTTCAAGGACAGTTTTGCTGTCTCATATAACGTATTATATTATTTCTTGCTTTATTTTTGTTTTTTGTTTTTCCTGTGAGCAACCACTTTCCCTCATCTGGCTGCAGAAAGCGAAAGGTGGTAAGGATGTGGGACATTCTGGACTAGAGCACCCATATCTACTCAATTTTTTTCTTAATCATGTGAGGTCGGCGAAGGTTAGGTTAAACTGGACAAATGGTGTACCCCCAATGCAATTTAGGCCTTATTTCTGCCAGTAACCATTATTTGGCGCTGCCCTCAGTCAGTAGAGTCTCCTTCTTCCGACAAAGATCTGCCCAATCGTCTCAGAGCTGGTTCCATTAAGGTCAATTGACCTATTTCTACTAAAGAAAAATGTCGTGGTCGCAAACAGTTCTCCTCCACCTAAATAAAAATGGTCACTTTGATACAGTGGAACTGTCGAGGTTTTCGTTCTAATTTCGATGACATTAAGGCCTTGATCGATTCATATCATACCGTGTGTGTCTCTCCTTGCAAGAAACATTCGTTTGGTCTTCTGATACAGTCACCTTTTGGCAGTCTTTCTGGTATAGAAATGAAAGGTTGTGTGATGGTCGAGTTCATGGATGTGTGGCACTGCTGGTTGACCAGAATATACCCACTATGTGTATCCACACGATACATCCCTGGAAGGTTTGTCTGTCTATGTCTCTGTGGGTCGTATCATCGCTGTTTATTCCTTTTACCTGTCTCCAGGAGAGACTTATGACCAATCAGACCTTGATGCTCTCATTGAACAGTTGTTGTCTCCCTTTTTCATCTCGGGTGACTTTAGTGGACATAATCCCCTTTGGGGTTGTGCTGATATAGATGGGAGGGGTAATTCTTTTCAATAGTGGTTCTTTTACCTATTTTAATGCACCTAATCAGTATTTTACTGCTACAAATCTATTTATCTGTCTCCCTTCACTTTCTTCTCTTTTTTCTTGGAGAGTAGACATATACCCATGGGGCAGTGATCATTTTCCCATCGTTTTGAGAAAGATTGGCCGTGGTCGATGCCACCCGAACTGAGTGTCATGGTGGAAGTTGGAGCAGCTTGACTGGCTCTCCTTCACTGCTCTGTCAGAACTTGATCCTGCTGTCTTTAGTCTTTCATTTATTAATGGCTGCATGGAAGCAGTAACTGATTGGATAATTCAAGCAACTTTTCGTTCTATCCCCAAAACCTCGACACGTTTCCCATGATATCCTTGTTCATGGTAGTCTCCTGCCTGCCAGCAGGCACGGACGGCTGAGAAACGGACTGGGAATACCTTTTGCAGGTATCCCACTCATTTCGACCACGTTGCTTCCCAGTGGGCCCATGCCCATGCGTCGCAGGTCAGACGTCAGGGTCAGAAGGAATCTTGGACTAAGCTCACCACCAACATCTCTTCTACCACCAGTTTCAAAGTCGTCTGGGACAATATTCGAAAGGGCAATGACCAGGAAGTTCTTAATGTACAGAGCATCGCCAATACTCTCGGGGAGGGCTTTTTTATCTTTCCAGCACTTCTGTTTCTTCCCCTGCCGTTTTGGCCATCAAGTCTCGAGCTGAGAGATTGCCCCTTTCCTTTCAGGTAGATCTTCTCTATTATTATAATCGCTCATTTACACTGGTGGAGTTTCAGCTTGCTCTTCATCAGTCCGGCAGTACATCAGTCAGACCTGATGATGTTCACTAAGAGATGCTGTACCATTTCTCTTGCTCTTCTTCTCGTTGTTTTTAACTGGACCTGGCAAGAGAATGTTTTCCAGATGCTTGGCCCAGGGCTATTGTTCTTCATTTGTCAAAGCTTGGGAAGGCTACCAAGATTCATTTTAATTATCACCCAACTGCCTTGACTGCCTGTCTATATAAGGTTTTGGAGAGGATAGTTAATGCTTATCTTGTTTCGTTCTTTGAATCAAACAACCTCCTCTCACCTACCCAATGTGATTTTCGTCGACAGTGCTTCACTATGGACCACCTGATTCATCTCGAAACTTCAGTCAGGGAATCATTCCTCAACAGAGAGCATCTTGTTGTTTCCAGGCACAGTTGGCTGAATTGTGTCTGTCATTAGATAGTGTTGCTGCATTTGATGAGTAGACCATTCCTCCATGGCTCATTATCAACCCCACTTGTGACCTTTCGAGTCATCTGAAGAAGACGGATACTCCCAATTAGAAGTACCATCTTTTTTTGTCGAACATCTTTCGAAACATTATTATGTTTTCGTTTTTACGGATGGTTTGAAGTCAGGTGGCTCTGTGGGCTCTGCCATGATTTGTTGTGGCTCAGTGGTTGCTCACAGGATCCCCTCTACATTTTCTGTGTTCAGAGCCGAATTGTATGCCATTTATTTTGCCTTGGATCACGTAGAAGCTGAGCAGTACACTAACTGTACTATTTACATTGCCTCTCTTAGCTCTCTACTGGCCCTGAAATTGCTTAACATCAGTTCTCACACTGTTCTCTTAGACATTCATAAACGACTGGCTCAGTTTTCTCTGTCATTCATTTCTATCCTGTTTTTCTGGATACCTGGTCATGTCGGTATTCTAGGGAACGAGCATGCTAACACTACAGCTAAATGTGTCTGCTCTGGTGCTGTCATAGCCGTCCTGTCCCCTGTGATTAAGGCTCGGCTTCGCGCCACTTGGCCTTCCATTTGGGATGAGCAACTTAAAAGAAAAAACTTTTACAGATCAAACCTACTGTTGTTGATTGGTGGTCTAGTTTCTGTAAGGATCGACGGGAGGAAGTTGTCTTGTCCAGGCCACGTATTGGTCAGTGTTTATAACACATTGTTTTCTTTTATGTGGGACTGCTCCGCCAATGTGTGGCCTTTGTGACAGTCAGATTACAACTGCCCACGTTTTACTTTCGTGCCGTCGTTACGAATGTGAGCGGAGGCACCATTTTAGACATGTATTTTCTAAGGGTTTAACCCTGACATTGGACGATGTCATTGGCGATGGTGACACTGTCCAACTTGATTGTGCTTTTCGCTCCTTACGGGCCATTGGCCTTTTTACTTCTATTTAGATTTTTACCTACTTTTGGGGCATTATTTCGTTTTTAAATTGTTTTCTTTTTACATTTTATTGTATTTTACTTGTGGCACTTTTACTGTTTGTTTGGTGCAGATGGCCTAGTTGCTTTGCACCAATAAACGCCAAACAACCAACCAACTCTAATGTAAATAAATCAACCTTTTGCAACCGCTAGGATCTTATCGGGATTTCTTTCTTTTTTAAAATATGAAAGATATTCGTCGATTTGCAGCATCAACATTAAACTTTAGCTGCAACTAGTCACAAATACCCCTGTTAAGCCACAATCAGTTGCAATGAGCAGTAAATTAGTAAAGTAATATTAGGCATTAAAATATGTGACAATCTTTCTTTCAATATTATAATAAATATTTATTGAATTTGGTAATTAATATCCACGAAAATTGTATTATCGTATATACGCTATTTTTTACGTAAATAAATCCAAAAACTAAGTTTTACTAAAAAATAAATATTGTAAGCCCATTTTTCTCTTGATTACTGACACAAACTGTGATTTTATAATAGAAACAAAGAGAGTCGTCAAAAGACATTTTTTCCCACCAAAAACGTTTTGTAAACGCGTTACAACGAAATTTTTTGTATTATGTAATTAGTACAATCGGGAAATTAAATATTCCTGTTTATCATGACTGATATATATTTTTGATGGTGACATTCATTAACCCACTACTCATTATAATGGAAGCTCGCACATCATATTATAATTATTCCTCATTAATCTTGAAACTCCATTTTCTGGTTAATCTAACAAAGAAACACTCTTTACAGTTTAAACTTGATTTAGCGTGAGACGTTCTATTTCTGTGCTTTTCATTTTAGGCATATTATATATATACGATAGCATATAGCCCATCAAAAATAAGTACTACCACTTACGGGCAAGTACTACCACTCCCACCCCATAGTATACCCTAACCTCACATTTCATAGCTAACTCAAATTAATAAATTTTGCGAAATCAAGCTTGACCAACAAAGAGGTAGAAAAGTGCAGTCGAGGCAGTCAAACGTCGGTAAATTCCTTTGTGAGCCAATCAAAATTAAGATCATTCATGAAATGAATTCGTGGCGTATTCACAGAATAATTATTGGTAAAAACCAGTTAGATTAACAACTTATAATTTGTAGAAGAGCCAGTGCGTTTTGGTTACACTACGTTCCAACAATGGCTTTTATGTTTTGTTGCTTAGCAACAAAAGTATAACCTAATATTGTTGTTAATCTATGTACTGAAAGTATAATATGAAATGTATAGACAACAAAACTGGAAAAATATTTGTTGATTTGTTAATTTAGAGTCTCCGTTGATTAAATAGGTTTGTTTTTCATGAAAAATGTTGGTGATATAACAGAAAGTAGCTTAATTCAGAAACGATTTAAGTTTAAAATTGAATCGATATTTTTACTTTCATGATAAATTTTATGCACTTGGCTCTAGGCTAGGTGATCCCACACTATATCTTTACTTCAGGCTTATTATACCAACACTCACTACATTTATAATGTTTCACGGCACCCACCCCCTCCTTGCACCAAAGTCAGTAAAATCGTAATGGGCGGACAGTAATCAAAATATTCTATCTGGATAAAGGCATTTTGGCTTTTATGACTCCTCCTATTTCATGAAATGAGGAGAAATCAAGTGTGACGTGACACGTGGGCTTTTATATAGGTGAGATATATAAAATTCCCAAGATGATTCGTTTGAGATCCCAACAAGACTTTATAAATCACTGTCTTTAGGTTTCAGACTAATGTTGTTGTTTTTTTATTGTTGTTGTTTGGTTTAATTCGTTAATTTTCTTCGAGTAAAACTTGCGGTTTCTGTTACTATGCATCACATTGGTTTTCTTAAGGTGCATTTGAAAGAATGAATAAATAGCACAAAATTATAGAATCTGTTTAAAAACAGGTCATTGAAAATGTAAGTTTTTACAAATATTAGCAACAAGCTCATTAAATGGGGATAAAATCGACAAGGTATTTGATAGATTTTTCTATTCGAACAGTCCCCCGGTAGGTCAGCAGTAAATTTACGGACTTACAATGCTAAAATTCAGGATTAAATTCCTCGCTTTTGACACAGTAGACAGCCCATTGAAGCTTTGCTCTAAAACAAATACACACAAACACACTCTCCCAATAATTCAATACACTATAATACACCTTGTTCTTGATTTACTCACCGTGTTTTGTATATATTCATGATGTCAGGAAAAATGTGTAGGTTCAAGAAATTAATTTATGTGTATACTGAAAAAAATCAACTAGCAACAGCATTTATTTCTCAATTAAATTTTCTTTCTGAAACAAAAATATTACAAGCAGACACTGTTTCATGTTGCTAGTTTACAAAAGGGAATACAACATGATTTTATTAAAATAGGCTGCTTGTTGTCCAGAGGCGGAACTAGGTGTGGTCTTTTCTTCTAAAAAAAGTGCCCGATCATTTCTTTTCCCCCGGGACTCCTGGACTGCTTGTTCTGCCACTGTTCCTGTCTATTTATTTTTCGTAATTATTGTACTCAACGAATAAGCAGAGAGTCCTATCTCAATATTCCAAAATTTTAACTTTCAAGGAAAACAACCCCAGAAATTACACAGTTGAGGAAAGTTGAATTAATAGTGTTGCGTCAGCAGAGGTCATGTGACTAGTATCACGCCACGTCGTTCTCGAACATTCACGTCCTTTCCTTAAATTTCGGGATCCATCTAGATATAGTGTAGTCTTGTATATATAAGACCAGCCAAGAGCGACGGGGAGAAGGCGTGTGTGTGTAATTGAACTGAATATTGTTGCAGTCGAGCACGTGAGACGTTCGTTGAGAATCATAGCGTTTGTTATAGCGCGACTGTTGAAATTAAGTGTATCGCAAAGTTATATTCAGAAAGAATAAACCAGTTTTATTTAAGAAAGGACTTGTGTCGCTAAAGTTTCGTCGGAACGAATTTACGGAAAATTAATTAACGACCAGGGACGTAACAATAGTTTTTCACTGCCGATTTTATCTAAAACCGTATACTGGAAGTTATTTTTAATTTCCATTCGAATTAGATAAAGTATTGTGTGCATATTGGGATTTTCTTGAGCCATTCATTCCATCAACAAAACCATAAGTAAAGAAAACACGTTTATTATCATTACTAAGCCATCGTATTAAGAGTGTGCTTTATGCTAAAACCAACCGTGCCAAGTGTTTAAACATTCTACAACATAACATGTTTTATTTTACCGATGAGAATTACTTTAGAAACGTTCTTGTACATGTCACGTACACAAGTATTAACCATTGTTCCATTTTCAAAAAACTTTGAAATATAACTTTTCTTACCTGTCATATCACACTTAGTAAGCTTAATACTAAGAGAACTTAGTGATAAGAAACTATATTACGGTTAGACAAATATAAACTTAACTATTTCATTAGAAAATGTAATTTCAGAAATAATTACAAACCAAGTTAGTAAATCAACTTGCTTAACATTGAGATTTTTGTTAAACCTTATTTTAGGCAGGTTTCAAGCTTGGATTACATAAAAGTGTTTGGGATGGACCTGTAGTAGAGTTCTAGATTTCGGTTGGCGAACCGAGTCTCAAACTGTGCGATACCACAGTCCACGCCATTTAAGCTGTAGTTGCGTTATAAAAGTGACAGTCAATCCATCAGTGTGGATGGTGGATGGTAAGATAGTGCCGACTGCCTTTCCTCAGGTCAGTAGCTCAAAATTAGGGACAGCGGAAGATAGCCTTAGTAGCTTGGTCATAATTACAAAATACATATATTTACGTCTAAAATATTTTTTGAATTTGACTTTTCGTTTATTGTTAAGCACAAATTTACACAATGGACTATCTGTGCTGTGCCCACCAAGAGTATCGAGACCCGGTTTTTAGAGCTATAAGCCTTAACACTTACCGCTGAAACTCTGGGCAGCTTTGTATTTGAATGGAATTGTGTAATCTTAATTTCTATTTTATATTTTAAATGAATACAAGTAATTTATGTGCTATATCAGCTTTTCTGTCTTTTTGAGAAACAAAAACTATGTATACAAGCTCAAAGAAGATGATTAGTTTATGAACGAACAAAATGGAATATAATACGCCATCTTGGGACGCGTCCCTTTTGCAATACACATCAATTTTGAGAACACCTCGAGTGCAGTGAAGTAAACAATATGAAGATTTCGTTCTATAGCAGTTTCTGAAGAAGCCAGTCTATCCGTATACTGAACGCTCTTCAAATCGTCTTCTGGATGTTTACGATGAGTTATGCTAACATATTCGTTCAGTAGTGGTTGGTCACGTCAAAAATAAAAGCAGCTTATCTAGTGAATACGCACATATTTACTTTGTATATTTTCTTTTCTTAACAGTAAGAAATTCCAACTTTTATTATTAATAATAACGTTATAAGAAAGAAATATAAAACAAATTACACAAGTATCTCTATCACATTCAGTATGTTTGCAGTTATTCAAATTCATAAGAATTTTCTCATATCTGAAGAAGAGAAGTCAATTTCCTGTCGAAACATGCAGTGTGTTCCCCAAAAAGCATATCACCTCAATATGCTCATAAATCGTTGTTTGCCAATTGTTTTTATTATAAGTCATCTCCTAGTCAAATGCCTACCGGTGGCTCAACGGTAAGCTTTATGGCTTATAACGCTAAAATTTAAGGTTCGATACCCGCAGCGGAAACAGTACAGATTATCCTATTATTGCAGCTTTAGGCTCAAATTCAACCAAAACAAAAAACCCAGTTTAAACCGACTGCCTAAATCCTCTAACGAATTGTTTTGAAACCGCTGAAGCAATACTATACAATGAAACAACATAAGTATTAATTATTAAAATTTAACAAAATCTTACAACACGAGACGTAACAATTTTACGTATCTTCCATTAGTTTAGCCTCTGTATAATAATATTTTAACCAAACGTAAAAAATAGCCTAATGGTATTTATTCTTCAGCAGCCCACCAGTGGCACAGTGGTATGTCTGCGGACTTACAACCGAAGAAACCGGGTTTCGATACCCGTGGTGGGCAGGTCACAGATAGCCTGGCGTTAGCTTTGTGCTCAACTTTAAACAAACAAATTATTCTTCAGCAAATCACGTTAAACCATCGAGATTTCGGTTCATTAACTTATATTTACTGTACTTCTCAGGAAGGTGAATCTTTAGATAAATATTTTTAATTTACAAATTATATGAAGAATACATGTAATGATAACAAAAGTACTGAACGTGTACAACATGAACTTATGGAAGTAGATTATTTAATAAATCTAAATTTACCAAGATTGTGACAAAGTATTATTATTTATGAACTAAACGTACAACTTTCTTCGTACAACAACTTTCGACTGTATTTATGTATGTGTAAAGTATGTATGTGTATGTGCCGGTCTCATAAACCTATGTCAGTGTTGAATCGATCTATCTTAACAGATTTCTATTTATTTTCGTACGACCAAAATTTAGACATCGTACTTCATTGTCACAAAAAATACACTACTAAACACAGCAGAAAACATATTAACACAACCCAAGAGATCTTCAGTTACTTGGGTATTTCCTAGCACAAAGCAATACAATCTGTACTGTGTCATTGCAAGAATCGAGCCCCGAGTTCAAGCATTGTAAGCCCTGAGTTCCAGTGAAATTCAAAGAAAGCAACGAGTATAAAAATAATAACTCATTTGAGTCATCTGTTGAACATTTGTAACATTATTTGCATGCACAATTTTTAGTTTATTTCTGTAAAGACTCCGTAATGATAATTTACCATATCTAGGACCCTCAATATGTCCTTAACTGTCTTAATACGTCTTGCTTTTAGTTTTTGAACACATTGCGACTGGCTATTTTGTTTCTCTAAATTCAAACCAAATCTTAATAACAATATCGTATTGCTGTGTTTATAAGCTACTCGCAGAACTACATAAATTCTGCACATAATTGTCCCTAATTTTGAGTTGGTAATTCAGAGAAATGGTAGCTGGTCAACAGAATCAACTGCTAGCTCATAGGCTACTCTTGTCTGACCGAATAATAGGATCTGACTTCATTTTATAACGCACCTACGGCTCCAAAGTACAAAACGCGTTTTTCAGCAATGTGACATGAATCATGAACCCTTAAGTTCATAGTTTTAACACACTAAGTACGTACTACTCCCGGAGTTATGGCCAGGAAGTTGTTGATATACGAGTCATCGCTGATGCTCTCGGGGAGTCTTTCTCCTATTACTAAGCACTTCTGTTTCCTCTCCTGCCTTCTTGGCCATCAAGTCTCGGGCAGAGCGATCGCCTCTTTCCTTTCGGGCCAATCGTCTTTACGACTATAATTGTCCCTTCACACTGGTGGAACTTAAACTTGCTCTTTATCCGTTAGGCAGTACATCAGTTAGACCCGATGATATCCACTACGGGATGCTGCAACATCTTTCTCCTGCCTCTCTTACTATCCTTCTGGTACTTTTTAACCGGATCTGGCAAGAGAACGTTTTCCCAGATGCTTGGCGCCAGGCTATTGTTCTGCCTTTTCCTAAGACTGGGAAGGATTCCTTCTAACTATAGTGCAATTACTTTGACTAGCGGTCTCTGTAAAGTTTTGGAGAGGATGGTTAATGCACGTTTTGTTTGGTTCCTGGAATCAAATAACCTCTTCTCACCTACACAGTGTGGTTTCTGTCGACAGTGCTCCACCATGGACCACCTGATTCGCCTTGAGACTTCGATCAGGGAAGCCTTCCTCAAGAGACAACATCTTGTTTCTGTCTTTTTTTTATCTTGGGGAGGCTTATGACACTATTTGCCAATTTTTATTAGTAACTTTTTACTTGACTGGCGATTCCAAGTCTGTATGGGTTCGACCCTCTCTCATTCTTTCACACAGGAACTTGCTGTCCCTCAGGGCTGTGTCTTGAGTGTCACACTTTTTAGTATCAAAATAAATGCTATTACTCACCAACTTCCTCCTACAGTTGCAAATGGGCTCTATGTCGACGACTTTCACATCTCGTGTCAGTCGTCGAACATGAGGTTTATTGAGCTCTCAATCGAGTGTTGGAGTGGACCATGGCAAACGGTATTATCTTTTCTTTTTCAAAAAATGTTTGCATGCAGTTTTGCCGCCAATGGGGCTTGCTTCCCGATCCTGAGCTCTGTCTTGGTGATGCTGCTCTCCCGTGGTTCCCGAGGCTAAGTTTCTGGGACTTACTCACTTTCATATCACACATTCGGCAGCTACGTATCAAGTGTACAAAGGCACTGAACATCCTCTGTGTCCTCTCTTCCACCACTTCTGGAGCAGATCGTTGTTCTATGTTAAAGATCTATTGCATCCTCATATGATCCAAACTTGACTATGTGTCTCTGGTCTATTGGTCGGTCAGGGCCTCTGCCTTAACATTGCTGGACCCTATTCACCATCAGGGGCATTTCTGCATTGGGGCTTTCCATACTTCTCTGGTCCATAGTCTGTACCCTGAGGCCCATGAACCTCCTCTTCCCCCCCCTGCTGTTTGCAACTTTTTCTGCAATATGCTATCAAGCTTCGATCCTTGCTATAGCATATCATTTGGAGTTGTGTCTTCCTTCCTCAATGAGCTATACTCTTTCGTCACAAATGATCTTCTATTCCTATTTTTGGCCTTCGCATCTAGGAGCAGCTGGCTGAATTGGATATGTCATTGGATGGCATTGCTTTCCCCAGTGAGCAGCCCATTCCACCATGGCTTGTCACCATCCCCCACTGTGACCTCTCTCTAAGTCATCTGAGGAAGGCAGATACTCCCGATTGGAAGTACTGCCTTCTCTTTGCTGAACATCTTTCGAACCATTCATCTGTATCCATTTATATAGGTGGTTCGAAATCAGATGACTGTGTGAGTTCTGGCATGGTCTGTTCTGGCTCGGTGGATGCTCAGAGAATCCCCTCTACAGCTTCTGTGTTCACTGCTGAGTTGTATGTCCTTTCTCTTGCCTGGATTATGTAGCAATCGAGCAGTACATTGATTGTACTATTTACATCGACTCTCTTAGCTCTCTACAGGCCATGGAATCACTTAATGCTAGTTCTTACACTATTCTCGTCGATATTCTCCATTGACTGGCCCATTTTTCTTTATCTTCCATTTCTATTCAGTTTTTCTAGATACCTGGTCATGTTGGTATTCGCGGGAACGAGCTTGCTGACACTGCAGCTAAGTCTGTCTGCTCTGGTGTCATCTCGGCCGTGCCTGTGCCATACATGGATTACAGTCATATATTCAAGGCTCGGCTTCGCACCAGTTGGCAGTCGGCTTGGGATGAACAACGTCATAACAAGCTTTTCCAGATCACACCTACAGTTTTTCTATGGCCACCTTGTTTCGTAAGGAGCATAAGGAGGAAGTTGTTTTGGAATGGCTACGCATTGGTTACAATTTTTTAATTCGTCGTTTTCTTTTATCTAGTTCGGACACACCACTGTGTAGCTGTTGTGACACTCAAGTCACAATTGCCCATATTTTACTGTCGTGTCGTCGTTATGAGCATGAGCGACGTCACCATTTTAGACATGTATTTTATAGAGGTTTACCTTTGACATTGGACGGTGTCATTGGCGATGGTGACACTGTCCAAGTTTGTTTGTTTGTTATTGAATTTCGCGCAAAGCTACACGAGAGCTATCTGCGCTAGCC
>NW_013665702.1:606696-620133 GCF_000517525.1 Limulus polyphemus | reverse complement strand
TTATTTAAGAAAGGACTTGTATTGCTGAAGTTCCTCGGGAAGAATTTTTATGGGAATTAACAAATGACCAGAGATGTAACAAATTGGTGTCAGAGAATGGGGGGGGAAATAAATTGGAAATGAGAAGTGGCAAATCAAACTACAGCTTAGCAGATTTGATGACAGCAATACAAGAACACCAAAAGAAACAAGAAGAACGAGAAAATAAACAAAAAGAAAGATTACAGCGGTGGTTGAAGGAGAAAGAAAAGAAACAAGAAGAACGAGAAAAGAAACAAAAAGAGAGACTACAGCAGTGGTTGGAAAAGAAAGAAAATAAACAAGAAGAGAGACTACAGCAGTGACAACTGGAACAAGAAAGGAAACAGGAAGAAAGTCTCCAACAGTTGCGGAAAAGTCAGCAGCAACTACAGGAAAGTCAACAACAGTGGCAAGAAGTACAAATGGAAAACATTAGTAAATTTCAAAGTGAATTAAATACATTAAAGGATGATTTACTGTCTTTTACACAAGGAGGAGGCCCGGCATGGCTAGGTGGTTAGGGCGCTCGACTCGCAATCTGCGGGTCGCGGGTTCGAATCCCCGTCCCACTAAACATGCTCGCCCTTTCAGCCGTGGGGGCGTTATAATGTGACGGTCAATCCCATTATTCGTTGGCCAAAAGTTGGCGGTGGGTGGTAATGACTAGCTGCCTTCCCTCTTGTCTTACACCGCTAAATTAGGGACGGATAGCGCAGATAGCTCTCATGTAGCTTTGCGCGAAATTTTTTCATAACTTTCCGGGTCCTGGAAATTGCATCTCTAATATTCCACGATTTTCTAAAACTTTTATGGACTCTGTATTATTAATTTAGTTATAATAATACCATCCTAAGTTAATTTATATATCACTTTGATATTTTCAGATGCTGGTGTGTGGAGCGTGTGGTATGCAGAATGGGAAATATCTTGCAATTTGTTACACATAAATTAACGCTTAGCTGACAATCCTATATTACTTTAACCTGTAGCTTTGTATATATGCCCAACTAACTCCTCTTACAGTTCTGAATCTAGCAGAACAAAACTTAGCAGGCAGATGCGAAGTAGCCTGGGGGGTGACATTATCTATGTGGCATAACCCCTACCAATGGAGTAATAAGGGAGTCGAAAATGCCCCCCCCCCTCTAGAAGGTCACCTAGGTGTGATGTGGTTCTAAACATAGGTTTCCAGGGTCGTTAAACTCGAGTCTGACATTAGGTTTTTGTTTCTGGCCCGTCTCTCTGGATCTCAGCTGCATCATGTTTGAAACTGTGTTCATATCCCCCCACTCATAAGCTAGTGGGTCCAAACATGTCACACATGTACCACAGGTATATATCCTACGAGGTTTTGGACGGTATGCACTCCTCCTCCTCGATGTAACTAGAAGTGTAATTGTGGAGGAGGGTATATTAATCCTGCAGCAGATTACTGGTATGTTATACTAGGTTCCTGCAAGCACAAACGTTTTGAAAGTAATCACTTGACTACTCTTTGTGAGAAATGAACGTTTGTGATAACTAAAATAATACTTTTTAAATACTAGTTTAAGGATATATTCAATTAATATTTTTATAGATTTCCGAACAGTTTCTGCGAATAGCTAATCATACCAAATGTCTCAAGGTCGTAAATATATGTTAATGATTTTTACACGAGTAAGGGCTAAATACTGCAACCTTTGTCTTTGAGTGTCAAGCTAGGGTGTATGTGTTTCTATATAGATTTCTTCAAAAGGCAATCAAGAAACCTGTACACCTGGCTTAAAAGGTTATGTGTAGAACTTTGGCTATAGTCTTCTCCGATGATGCTGTGATATTTGATACACTTCGAGAACAATAAGACCAGCTTGCTAATTCACCAGTTTTTCTGAGTAATGAGCAAAGTTACTTCAAGTAAAACTAAATAATAATAATAATAACAAATAACTGATGTTAAAATAAATCAATAATATTGTGATGTTAATCCTTACCCTGTTTCTGATTTTTCAATTACTTATATAAAATTGATAAATTTACACTTCCTGAACTTAATGTAGTTCACACCACAACACTTGTTATCCATATAGTTTGATAATATAACTAGTGCCTCAACACATCGTGAACGTTACACATCAACTGCATTTCACTGCTATTACATACCTAGTCTCTAATTAAAAATTTAACCTTGTTTGTCATATCCCAACCTCCTAATGAGCCCAGGTATTAGGCAAAGGGCATCGTCGGTACTAGAGGTAGTGGATACATTGCGGTTGACATATTTATCAACTATTTTTTTTTTTTTTTTTTTTTTTACTTTCACTCATAGTTTCTAGAAACGTGTAACCTGTTGACTTGTGGGATGACTTCCTTTGTTTCGCTAGCGTATATAAGTCAGATATTTCCATAGTTCAGGATCTTTTTGACTTTTATGTTGCTCTTGTCATCCCCAGCAGCGAGACAAGCCAGGCAAAGCTTTTGACTTTTCGGTTGGATATCACTAAATTCTAATACCAAAACGTTTTCGACGTATTCACTAGCCACAAATGAACTTGTATTAAAAAGATTCCATTAAGTTGAATTGTTGAGAAAGTAGCAGATGTATTTGTATGAACACATTTTTCAGAAATGCCTTTCTTTCTTTAATAATCATCTAGAGGAGGAACTTATGCTTCGAGCATGAAACTTTTCTTGGTTGTGGTATTTTGTATTTGAATGCAAAAAGTTTATAAAACTTAAAGGCAGTGTTGTGTATCTAAACCAATTAAAAGAGTTAAGTGACGTGCCTAGATTACTCACATATGAGGTAAATAAAGTTCTGAACGAATCTAATGACCATGCAATGACTGTGAGGTTAAACCTATTCCACAGTACGTGATACCCACCAAACACGTCAAGTACAAAAGACACTTTGAACCAAATGGCCTGATCAAAAATGACAAATCGATCGATTTATTTAGTAAAGGATACTAGATATACTGACACTTTCAAAACCTGGGTATCGTAGACAAGTATTAAAATTCAACAGAGTGACAGTACCGGTACTCTAAGTGTCTATAAACAAATGAAGAAATTCACACAAAACTTAACACATAAACACTGCTGTCTGAGAAGGGAATTTGAGGGACGACAGATCCATTCACCTTTTCCCTTTTCAGTGCATAGTACTATCTACATCCACCCCTCCCCTATACATATGGAGATGTTCTCCGTATTTTCATACTCCTAACTTCATTTTTGCATACTTGAATTAAGTTTGGAAATCTTCCCAGACTCGCATTCACACACGTTACTCTTTTAATTAAATAGATTAATTTAGTAGCTTAGTTACTATAATGTTCAATTTAATATTTTCATAACTAAACCTAATATTTTCTAGAGTTCAAAGACAAAAAGGCATAATATCAAAGGCCACACCAAATTAGTTTTAAATAAAATGTAAAGGCGTCCTGAAAACCCCTTCCCGTTAAATTTTTTATTTAAAGTTAAAGCTACACTACCAAATCTAGTTCTAGTAATATTGGTAGACGAATATAAATATATAATTAAAAATTTAAGTAGCATAATGGACAGGCCCATACGCAGAATGTTTGAAAGAAGGGTTAAAATTTGTGAGAGCAAAAGTCAACACGTTACGTTAGTTTGAAGTCATGCACAAAGCTACACAATGGGCTATCTGTGCTCTGCCCACCACGGGTATCAAAACCCGGTTTCTAGCGTTGTAAGTCCGCAGACATACCGCTGTGCCACTGGGTGGCAAAGTCAACACAAATTGTGCGAAGAACAATCAGCATAACAAAGCGTGCTAATGCTAAGGAGGGTCTGAGGGCATGCACCCTCCCCAGAAAATTTGTAAAATAATAGGTGCTATGAAAATAAATCTGGAAGTAATTTTGCATGAAATATGGCTTAAAAATTTGTATGGTTGTTCACGTAAAATCCACAAACATCCAATAAAAAGTCAATAAATCATCATTCTGTTGTAACACTGCATGGGGATCTAGGCTTAGATTAGCATAAATATGTATAATTTATTATAGTAAAGTACTGTACTATCTACATGCAGAATAGTATTAATTGTTTTATTATATTACTAACTTAAATAACTGTATACAACAATAGTATATTAACTATTTCAATTGTTGGCTATCATATACATACACGTATGCACTACTGAAATAACATGTTAGCATGCTCCATTCTTCTGGGGTCATAAATAACTTACAGGCACTTTCAGTGTTGATAGCAGTGTCATAACAACTATATATTAAAGCTAGAGCACCCAGTATTTATTTTGTTTGTGTTCACTTCAAGTAATTATTCAACATGCGGAGAGCAGGTGCCGAATGTTCACATGAACATGAACTTTGTGGCAGTGTGGCAAAAAGTTTCAGTAATATATAGATATTTGGTACACTGAAGCACTGTATTGTGTGGAATGTTGTAGATTTCTGTTGGGGTATAAATATGCGGCGAAAGATTGCTGTTTAGATTTAGACTGCATGATTGTGAGTTTAGCGATAGAGTGTATAATGGCGATTTTTATAGCGAAATTATCACAAATTGTATTGTATAACAGAGCAGAGTAGAATAACTCGTCTTGTCAGTTGTGTTCTAAAGTAATTGAACCAGCTTGAGTAGACTTTGACGAAAAAAGAGAGAATTATTTAAAGCTCTGGATACAACTGGGATAACCAACAGTGTAACGAACATTTGTATATACGTTTGACTTGTTTTAATATGTTATTTTAAAATAAGTGAACTATGTTGCTTTTTGTTTATTGTTGAAAGTTATCGCCAACAAGTCACAGGTACATATTGTAAAGAATCTGGCCTACAAAACCTGACAGTAGCAATACGACTTCGGCTTCCAATTACAAAGTGTCAACAGAAGCTATTGCATGTGACTTTTTCAAGCCGAAATAAATGCTAATGCTTTATCAGAATAAAGTAGACTATGTAGAAAACATTATATACCATAAGCAGCTGCACTATAACTATATAAGCATATTATTTTCATATCACAAAAATAGGGGGCTTAGCCAACCCCCCCTCTCTCCCCCACGTACGTTCATGATGCAACTTGTCAAAAAATCTAACTTCTTTCAAAAAACCGCTGTAAGCTGTAATTTTTATTTCGATACAATGTATATGTTTATTTACTCTAAAGCGCATGACGCTATGATCTGGAAAATGTAAAAAAATTAGTATAAGACGAGTACAATATAAATATAACACCGGGAATGAATTGTAACAATTTGTTATTTTATCACTTGAATTATGTAATTCACCTGCCACATTTCAATGAATAATGGAGTTTACTATCTCTGAACTATCCTGAAACTCGTACTCTTCTATTTGGATGATATAATCACAATGAGAAGATCTTTCATAATGTTTATGATGGGCTAATTAAAGTTCTGGATTGGTTGACGAAAGAGAACCTTAACTTAAATTTCAAGAAGTACAAAGAGTTTCATCAATAGGTTAATTTTCTCCGACACATAGTCAGCAGGTGTGGAGTGTCTAAGGACCCATCTAACTTTAATCTATGTAGAATTAGCCAACACCAGAAAACCTGTTTGAAGTAAGAGGATTTCTTGAAACATGCCCTTAATATCATCATTTTGTAAAATCATTCTCTAACATAGCTTATCCTCTACACAAATTACTTGAAAAACCAAACAGGATTTGTTGGACTGCAGATTGTGAAAAAGCATTTAACAAGAAGAAGTAAGAATTTACCACTACTCCTGTCGTAGAAACTCTAGCAATCTGATTTATCAAATAACTCATTTCAAGATTTGGGGTTCCTATGAAACTTCTCTCAGATCAGGGATGAAACTGAATGAGTCTTGTTTGTGAAATATATCCTCCGATTCAAAAATACCAGAACAATAATTTTCTAATAGTATGGCGGAGAAATGAAACCATACATTTTAAACAAATTAGCCATTTATATTGATGAACATCAGAAAAGGCAACAAACCGCCGTCACTGATATTTAAGAAATAATTTAAAGTGCCACTTGACTTTCTGTACTCACACCCAGAGGATAGTTACTCTGCAGAGTCTTACACAGAATATTCAGAGAAAAACTAAGGAACACTATTGATGACATACATAACTTTATCCGCGAAAGACTTAAATCCGCTAGCGATAAAATTAAAAGTTGTTATTATGTTAATGCTGATAAAACTGCATTCCATTGAGGTGTCATGGTATGTCTGTACAATCCTCCCCACAAAAAAGAGTAACTTCAAAATTAAGCAAGTGTTGGGAAGGGACATGTGTTGTACTGAAAATAATTAATGAAGTGGTTTACATAATTCAAAGGGACAGCAGTCCAAGCCACCATCATTGTCTTTGGTACTCTTTCATTGAGTGAAGAGCCAATTGGGTTATTTCAGGGAGGAAATTACTTGCAAAATGTCGACCTGTTGATGAGCCCATGGTTCCTGTTGAGATCACTTACGAAGGATCATCAACGATAGAGTCACCAATGGATTCACTCGACCATCTACCTAATAAGAACTCCCCCAGTGACAGTACAGCAAATGATGATAAGGGACAGGCGGCCATCCCATCTGTACATCATAGACCTCAGAAAAGTAAACTATTAGAAATACTTTGTAAATGGATGGTTTAGCAGACTGTTTTGTGTGTGTGTGTGTGTGTTTTACGTTTGTTCAAAGAATTTCACAATCCACGAGGCGAAAGTGCGGTAAACTATATTTTTAATATGTTAATTTAGATATATGTTTGTTAAAAGACGTATGATGTTATGATTTGGAAAATTCGTGTAAAGAGTGTAAGGCGAGTATGAAACATATACAAGATCCAGTGAAACAGTCATTCAATGAGTGGTTAATGAGTAATGGGTATTAAATATTCAATTAATTTTTAGTTCAGTATTAGTAGTGAGAGTTATCATGTATATTCAGTTACTTGATCGATTAGCGATAAAATTCTATAAGTGAAGTTTTGTATTTTTGAGTTAGACATACATTAGTATCGCAGTTTATATAGAAACGTTGATTATAAACTTACTACTTTTATTACAACTTACAGCTTACAACTTGAATCAAAGTGAACTTAACCCTACAGCAAACGTTACTGAAGAAGTAAATTAATTCGTTATCATTACGTGGACTAGAGTTGACAACATTTTTACCAAATAGTCCAATAGAATCCTCCTAAACAATACATTCATTTTGAAGTTTCAGTCTTTAGCATTGCAAAGAAACCCAAACTAAATAGGATAATTTAGGGGTGGAGTAGATTGTGTAACTGTTGGAATTTAGACATGTGTATGCCATATTAGGCTTAATTTATAATGTAACAGTAGCCTTAGTTATGTGGTGTCCACCAATGTTTCAACGGTGAAAATTCGAGGTAT
The DNA here is from genome assembly GCF_000517525.1 of Limulus polyphemus. NCBI lineage: Eukaryota > Metazoa > Arthropoda > Merostomata > Xiphosura > Limulidae > Limulus > Limulus polyphemus. Next base: position 612,734 of record NW_013665702.1, on the reverse strand, counting down.
CGGTTATCAGTGGTGGACAAAGCGCAGAGATCCTATTGAGTAGCTTAGCGCTAAAACAGATAAACGAACACACCTGTGATTTTTAAATAGTGTTGATGGAACATGATACTTGACTGAAAAAACAACTAATTTTTATTGTTTTCAGAATTAGGTTTCTCATTATTAGAATATGCTTGAATACTTGTCTATAGTGAAATCGTAATATTTAGTGTAAGTAATACTAAAACATTTTTATTGGTTTCTTTTTTGATGAAATGCTTCGTGGACACTAACGTCTATTGTAAAACAGCATTTGTGAGATTTATTTCTTTTTTATCAAATATGCAAATAAAGGAGAAAAATTTCATAGTTTTCAACAAACTGTTATTTTTTTATACAATGTTAATGAAACATAACAAGATTATGACATTTGTTTACTTGCTTCCTTGAAATTCATGTTTTACAGGATTGAATAAAATTGCTTTCAAAATATATTGACAATATACAAGTAGAGCAAAACTAAACACCGACGTTCACAACTTAAATGATATAGACCCTAAACATTATTTTGGCGTTTAAAGATCTTACAACCAATAAACCCAACACAATGTTTATAATTTGAATGCTCAGAAATTTTAAACTAAATAACAGTATTTAATATGTAGATACATTATGTTTATAATAAAGTGAATTGTGAAAAGTGAAAAGGTTAAACAACGAACTGAAAGCACCACCCGCAAATCCAAAACAAAGGAAGTTATCATTTACTGCGAAACCAACCAGCCAACACAACAGTGACATTCAATATCATAGAATAGTAGATGGTGCCGAGTTATCATTACTCATAAAATTCCCGTATCTTTCATGTAGCTGTTAGTTAGAAGTACAGAGTCTGAAATTATGATATCTAATTTATCCACTTAAATATAACGTTTTTTGTGGTCATGTCCGAACTAACAGCAAAAACGCCATCATAAGATTAGCGCAATAGAGTACATGCTAGAAACATCATGTCATCGAACCCAATAAAGAGTCGACATTTTTGTTCCAACTCATCTCTGATGTCATTCTTGATTAAAAGATGCCTTTTTTTTCTCGAAAACCTTCTATAAGGCAGCAACAGAAGGTGCAGAATTAAATGTGAACATCGGCAATTTATACTACAAAAACAACTCTCTCTCTCTCTGTCCAATCTCTCCAGAGAAAGAATGTCCTGTAGCATATTCATCGTATGTGCCTCTCAAGAGTGCAAATTTATAAAGAACAGTCAAACTTTAGACACATTCATAAAACTGTTGCGAAACTTGAAAATAGCATCAGCCACAATGCTTCTGTCGAAAGCGACATGGGAGCTATTACTAATGATACAATCGAGCCTTTAACTCACCGTGAAATGATATCATGTGCATGTCTTATAGAGTTTTCGATATTGTTAACTATTACAGCGCCAGAACCTTCCGTACAGAGAAAGCTTGTTAAATCAAACAATAGACCGTTTGTAAGACCAAACAATAAATCGTGGTAACTTTTTTGAAATTATAAGTCTTTTGTCCTACACGATGTTGTTTTAAGACAACACCTTCAAATATTAATCACTAAGACCAAATAAAGAAAGGAGTTTATAAACGCATCTGGCAAAACTAAGGCATTAGCCCATGAAAGAGGAAGCTTGTTAACCCAGTTTCAAAATATACTGTGAACAAAGTGACTGATGCAATTCTGAAAGCAGTAAGAAATTAAGCGTTCAACACTTCAGCATACAGATGTAGAGCATCCAGGATATTGGATTTTCTGGGTAATCTTATTTTATGATATGTCTATAGTGGATAAATCAAAGAAAGGTTGTTTGTTATTCTTACTATAAAATACGCTTCTGGTAATGGATTGGACGAGCTTCTAAAAAACTGTTTTTATGAACAAGATGTTAAATATCTAGATATTTGTTGTCAAGTCATTCGATGAAGCATTTAACATAAGAAGTGAATATTTTTATTTAAAAGTGCAAATAGGTTATTTTATGAAGGATAATACACATATATATCTGGTGCTATGGTCACGTTCTTAATCTTTGCATATATAATACTTGCGACAGTCTTCAATCACAGAATCTATTTGGTTTGCAGAACAAATGCGCAATTATCTGCAGATTCGTGTAAAATAATGAATTAATATTATATTCTGATCAAATAGATGTATATCAGAAATATGAAATACACACTTAGTAATAAGCATAAATAATTAAATATAATGTTCAAAATTGTATTAATTATAACGATTAAAATGAATTATTTCATCAGTTGGTACCCCCGCTGTTAAAAATATTTTCGGCCAGTTTGGAGTAACTTAATCTTTATTGCTTGTTGCATATTAAATATTAATCGTGAAAATTCTGAAAATTGTTTCGAGATTATTTACGAAAAACGACACCTAAGTACCTTACCCCCTCACATCACTGTTAGAAACCTCGAATACACCGTTCCTTTTTATTATTTTATCCGAAGTTGTAAATATGATGTCCTCGTGAGTGGTATTTTTATAATAAAGTTTTATGATTTCGAACAAGTTTTTGACTGTTGTAGTCAATATCTGTTTCTAATGCAAAAAATGTATACATACATATTTCTCCTTCTTTTACAGAGTTCAAAAAGAGTCTGTCCCGTCTGTGCAAGTGTTTGGGCGCAAGGTAGGAAACAAATGATTTAGCCTAACGTTAGGCTTAAGAGCGATAAGATCACGAGAGGGCAAGAAACTAATTATTAATAATAATATAATAAGACGTCCCTAAATTTAGACAAGCTAAAATGTTAATCCATCTAATTACTGACTTTATACTATTGCTAATAGTTATAACGTAAATTAGCTCAGTACTACTACTACTACGGGGTTTCACTTTCACTGTTTCAGTAATTTTTAAATAATGAAAATAAAAATTTGAAAACAATTCACACATCATTGGATTTCACAGTCAAAAATTTGTAGATTTACACTGCAAGTTCAATTATGTAATTAATAATGAATGAGAAAACAGTTAAAAATCGTACCAGTAAATTGACCTTTTGGCTAAGTTTTGCATCACGCGACCTTTACATTGGAACAATGCTAACAAATTGTCGGTGATTGATATCAAATTATCGCTTTACCTAGTAACCTGAGAGTGAGACTGCGTGAAACCTGTGTCAAGGCAAGATAAAATGTAGTCGTAATAAAAATCCATCAGTTTCAAACTCTTACGTATGGATTCATATTATGTGGATAAATGAAATGAAAATTGTTAAGTGCTACAAATGAAGAATGAACTTACCTATGAATATGAAAGTAAAGGAGAGATAGCTTAATTCAGAAAGAGTTAAATTTCAAATTGAATCGATATTATTACTATCATGTTAAATTTTATGCACTTGGCTCTATGCTAGTTGATCCCACATAACGCCTTACTTTAAACTTATTATACCAACACTCGCTACACTAATAAGATTTCATGGCACCACCACCCCCATTACGGACTCCTTGTATCCCTGTCACTAAAATCATAATGGCCAGACAGAAATAAAACTATTCTGTCTGGATATACTCATTTTGGCTTTTATGACTCCTTTTATTTTGAGAAATTAAGCATGACGTGACACACATTGGCTTTTATATAGGTTAGATGCACCACACAGTTTATTGTATGACTTTGTTTCTACAAATTCAGTGGCTAAAAAAGAATTATAAATGTTTGTGTGTTTTCAAAGAGGAAATGCTTCTGGATTTAATTAAATTGCCCAGATTGATGTAGAGCATGAAGAGAGCTATTGTTTGATATATCACTGATCCACATTGGTCAAGCCAGTTTGAACGATGCATGTAATATTGCTGTGGATGTTTTTCATTTGTTGTTTGGTGTACAATAATTAGTATTTTGTTTATGGGAGATTTATATATTCTCAACTGTGGCTTCATATTCACACACATCTGTGGTTGGGAACTATAATTCTCCTGGATTCCCTATTTTAAGGCATATGATGGGGTACAAACCCTAAAATCTCACATTCTACTGATAAGAGTTAAGCTTCTGTGATCATTGGCCAGTTTATAAATCAAAGTAGACAATCAGCAAAAGATGACAAAATTGGAAAATTACACATTTTACAAGAAGGAAATATGCAATTTTATGAAACATGACCTTTCAATTTTTTTTTTGTCAGTTTTAGGTAGGTGTACAAATGATTCACGATGTTGTGTGTGTCAGAAAATTTTAATAACAATCAAATGAGTTTACGTAGTTAATTGTAGCTTGTTAAGTTATTTTGTCTCAAATGCAAAAATTACAAGCATTAATCCATGCTTATAAAGTGGTTACTGTCATAATTTTGATGAGGAACTGTAGTTCATAAGATTGATTTATAAGCTTATATTTGTAGTACAGATATAATCTACTTGTCTGAAAAATGAAGAGGGTTTTATTTCCTTAATTATTAAAGGAAAAGATAAATATGGGAATAAATACTTTTGTAAACTTTCTATGTGTTATTTACAAGATATTAAGAACTTCAAATCTCTGTTTTTAGCAGCATTTTTAATTACTGTGTATGTGTTTTCAGAAAACAGCTACAGCTGTTGCATATTGTAAACGTGGCAAAGGCCTCATTAAAGTAAATGGAAGACCCTTAGAAACTTTGGAACCACAGATTCTTAGATACAAGGTAAGTTGTGTACCAGATGGTTCCAAGGAGTAAATTGTTTCTACCCTATATGTTTCTCTCTTTTTCTGTATTAAATGCTCTACATTATGGAAATTGCTCAAAACCTTTTATTTTGTTGTTATTGATACTTAACTAGCTATAAATAAATGTTGACCACATCTGGTTTATTTGTTATAGAAATAACAAACTAATTACTGATTAATTGGCACATCTCCAGTTAGCACCTTTAAAATTGTGGATACTTTCTTAATTAAATTAATGCCCCCCAGTGGCATAGCAGTATGTCTGCAGACTTACAATGCTAGGAACTGGGTTTCGATACCCGTGGTGGGCAGAGCATAGATAGCCCATTGTGTAGCTTTGTGCTTAACTTTAAACAAACAAACAAGTTAATTAAATTAAAAAACTATGTCATTAGTTAAGTTGGAGTTTTACATAGTTTATAATTTATTGTGGTGCATAATACTAGGTCTATCTTTTAAGTTTAAAAAATCTGGATTTTGAATAGTTGTCATTAATAATTCTTTCAGTTCAAACGTTTTTAACCCCTTGACTGTGGCTGCTCTAAACGCTCGTGGAATTTTTGCGAGCCATACACTATATACAGCACACTCGCATTCAACTGCAAGAGGCAGACCGTACCCTATACAACAAATCAGCAGTCAACGGGTTAATTGTGGTTATTTTTTATTTTTTAACTTAATACTATACTTGTGTGTTTTCCCAAAACATTAAATGATTTTGTTGCATATATATTGTGTAAAGACTTTAGTAAAATTGATGAAAATGTCAATCCACCACCTTAATTTAGTTCACACCAATACAGTTGTTGTTTAAGCAGTTGGTGATATAAATAGTATCTTGACCATTATTGCATGATATCTCAGCCTCTCTGTTGAGTCCTGGCACTGGGTGAAAGGCCTTGTTAGCACTGAATATAGTAATTTAGTGTGATTGATATGTATTCTTCTTTGCTTTCACCCCTCATGAGGTATGATAATTAGTATAAGGCCTATCTTAAATATTGGAGTAATGACTTGTTATTAGAAAGTATTATTGAAGTGTATGCTGTTCCAATCTTTTACAAATGAAAGGACAGGTAGTAAATAATGAGAGCATCTAATGGCCATTTTTTAAACTGTGATTCAAAAAATAACTTGTCACTTTATAATTATTTCAATTACTTGGATAATATTGATTTCTGATGTATCAGTAAACTAGGAGATGGATAGAATTACCTTAAGAGGAGTATCCTTGTGAATGGGGCAGCACTGTACTGGTGTGTTTTTTTATGATGTGATGGCTGCATCTGCTGAACTCTACATTTTTATGGTCTTTCAAACTTTTTCTTGTTTGAAGTTATATATATATATA
>NW_013665702.1:588059-606686 GCF_000517525.1 Limulus polyphemus | reverse complement strand
TTTAAGCATGTCCTTTTGTTTTTAGTTTTGTTACTCTTACACTTCAAAAAGATCATATAGAAAACATGGAGGTTAAATCCCACTGTGTTTTTCATAAGTCATCAAGAATATGCCTTTAGGAATTAAATTGTTCTAACTTCATTCCTATGGGCAGTAAATATTTAAAAATGTACAGAAAAACCAATTGCCATGAAATTTACTAAATCTAACATTTGTTTTATATATTTTCTTAATTATTTAGATATTTTGATTATTATACTATAGTACATGTTAAAATGAGTGCATTTGTGACTCCAACTCTTCTCCAATTTTATTCCCCTTGAAAGCTTCAAGAACCAGTCCTGCTACTAGGCAAGGAAAGGTTTGCAGGAGTCGACATAAGAGTCCGTGTCAAAGGAGGAGGTCATGTGGCCCAGATATATGGTAGTCTTTTTATTTAATTTTAGAAGCTACTCAGACTTTTGTAGAATATAGTTAGCCAAATACATGTGTGAGGTGGCATTGAATATTTTAGAAGTATGGTCAGTAATTGTCAATTTTTTGGTCCTGTGTTTTGTTAAATCTGTAAAGATACAAAATAAATTGGTTACAAGATGTATGTTTTGTGATGTTATTTGTATGTTCTCAAGATACAAGAGGTGTTTTGTAATTTTCAGGTTTGCTGAATTATAACAGTTGTATTATTTGTGTGTTTATGTATAATTAGTTAACTTTTCTAGTACTATTTTACATTTTTTTCAAATGTTAAAAGAAAACAACAGTCAATACTACTTCCATTTTATCTTATATATAAAAAAAAGGGAAGATAACATTTAACTGTGAAGCTTTTATATTACAGCAACAAGACAAGCCATCTCCAAAGCTCTGGTTGCATACTATCAGAAGTGTAAGTTTGCTATCTAATAGTAATTGTATGTAGGAACAAATCTCCCATTTTATATAAAAACTATTGTATTAATTGATTATATGGCCTCAGTAACATCAAAGTGTTTAGTGACTTTATATTTTGTTAAAAATTTAGAAAATATAATTATTTTTCAAAACTCGATTTTATCAGCAATAAAAGATCTAATATCATTTAAATATTAGTGCTTCCTCTGAAGCTGAAATCTTGAGAATACAAGTAATTGTCTTTATTAACAACATCTCAACTACTGTTTTGATTTTTTATAGATGTTGATGAATCTTCTAAGAAAGAAATCAAGGATATTCTGATTCAGTATGACAGAACTTTATTAGTTGCTGACCCACGTCGTTGTGAGCCAAAGAAGTTTGGTGGACCAGGTGCCAGAGCTCGTTACCAGAAGTCCTACCGATAAAATATTGTAACATCAGTCAGGTCTTAATAAAAAAAATACATACATATATGTGGGTTGGAAAAAACAATTTTTTTTGTGTGGAGTAGGGATGAAGATTTTGAAATTTATATTAATAAGGTAGACAAAGAGAAAAATTTAATTCCATATTTACCATCCTGTACAGGAAATAAGGACATTTAAATTCAGATACACCATATGGTAGCTGCTAATAAACTTCTAGAAAATTAAATATAAAAGTCATCATATAGGTTGCAGTTAACTTAAACTGATAAAATATAAACTTTTTTATTAGGTTATTTTTGTGCATTTTGATTACATTAAAGATGAACTACAGTTTTTAGACACGCAAACACCAAATACATCAATGTATTGAAAGTTGTAGTAGGAAATAGAGCTGAAGAACATCACCTACTTATGATCTACCAGTCTTATCCACTTCATCTTGGACAACTGATGATCATTATGAATACTATAGAGCTAAATGGGATTGAAAAAATACAAAACACCTGTTTAAATCATTAGGTTACCCAACCTTTGTGGAGTTTAATCGAATACTCAAATTCATTTATTTTCTGATAATATTACTCATGATGGCTCAGCAGTGTGTGTGATATAGATAGATGTAGCCATAAGGTATAGATCTCTTGTAATATATTTTGTCATTCCTGAAGCAAATCTAATTATATTTTAAGGAATTATTTACATTGTTCATTTAGAACTGGTGCATTCTGTCAAATATCCAGTAAATTATTCTTGCTACATTTTTAACACACTCAGCACTTTGTCAAGTGTTGCCATTACTTTGAATTTGGAGGTTTGAGGCTTACTGTGATTTTCAGTCATGAGCCATGCATTACAAGTTAAAGTTAAGATGTTGGTTAATAAAGACATTGTTATTATAAAGAACTCACAGGCAGTTGTATACTGTGGGAACTAAAAGCACTAGCACAACTGAGGTGTGTAGTTAGGTCAGAGATTTGGGAAGTTGGAGCACTATTAGGATATGCTACCTTGACGTTAGGATTGTGAGGTGATTGAGAAAAAGCAAACACGAAAAGCCTAAACGTGCAACATATACATTCTCATTTTATTTGAGAAAAAATGCAACACAGTTCACCAACTTATGCCTGAAAGTAAAACAGAATAAATTGTATTACACCTCACGGTAGTTTGAGTAATTAATAATGCATTACTAGCAAGCACTAAGGAGCTAGACCTGTTGGTAGAGCACATGACAGGTCTGGGGTTTAAATCTGAAATGAGGAGAAATATGTCATAACATAAATAAAATGAAAAATACCACAAAGCTGACAAGCTTGCACATCTCTTAATTTTAATAATTTATTTTCAGGCACGTGATAATATATTAGAATTTTCAAAAAGGTTTTTTTGGCACAGTTAAAGGTAAACTATTATTAATTACAGCTGTCTAGTTTTGATAACACATTTACCATCATCAGAGCCATATATTTCCCTTCCTTAATTTTCAAGCTTGAAGTAGAGAAGTGTAAAAGAACTAGAATTTTTTTACTGAAGATTGTTATCAATACAGATTATAGGTTCGGTGAAATTATGTACATTTTATTTCAACTAAATTTGTAAGTAGAAGTTTCTTATCACTGCCTCAGAGAAATGAAATGCATGTGGTAAAGTAAGGGTGCAAAAAACGCATATTTCTACCAAAACTAATATATGAATTTATTAAGTGATTTACCAATACATGTGTTTTTTCGAATCAGAGTACTATAAGTATGGTAACTCAGAACAATAAAGATCATTGATTCGCCACTACTAGCACTAACATCATTATTAAGAGAAGTATAGTATTTCTTATGCAGCTTTGAAGTGGGTGTTGTCTCATCCGGTTTCTCAGCTTATGTAAAAATGTTTATTTTTTCGAATTTCGCGCAATGCTACACAAGGGCTATCTGCGCTAGCCGTCCCTAATTTAGCAGTGTAAGAGTAGAGGAAAGGCAGCTAGTCATCACCACCCACCGCCAACTCTTGGGCTACTCTTTTGCCAACGAATAGTGGGATTGACCGTCACATTATAACGCCCCCACGACTGAAAGGGCGAGCATGTTTGGTGGGATGTGGATTCGAACCTGCGACCCTCAGATTGCGAGTCGAGCACCCTAACCGCCGGACCCTTATTTAAAATACGGTTCGTGCTGCTAAAAGGATGCCTAACTACAGCAGTCGAAATTGGCACCACCCTCAGGTCGTAACCGATATTTGCTTTCCACAAGTATTGCACAACATTTCTATCTTGATCTTCTTGCTCTTGTTTTGCAATGTACTTGAATGAGCTCAAGTCAGCCCACATTGCATCAGCATTCAGTGTATTAAAGAAGCTACATTCTCTCTTTACATCACCATATGTCAAGCTGTACATTGATTAGATCGTTTGGAAGGAAGCACATGCGTTGATGAGGGAGACCCCTTGATTACTGAATCGGTGCTCCATTTGTTCAATCATAGTGCCAACAAATTTGTTAACGTTTTTGAAGGTTTGACTTGCTGGCTCATTTTTAAGAATCAGACGCACACCACAAGCCTTCCTTTTGAGATCTACGACAGTTATAGAAATAGAGTTTTCTTTAGTTAAATGAGAACACTGAGTCCCTATATCTCCCAAAGGTGTTATCGTCGACGCCACAAGCTGAGGAACTGACAACAGGTTTGGTTTTTTTGCAAAATTTTGCTGAGATTAGATACTGCACATAAAGCCTCATCCAAAACTGCTAGGTTACAAGAAAACTAGATTTGTTCATTTCCAGCAAGATACCTCCTGCTAACGTGTAGGTGCTCACAGGCCATCATAATTGAGCAGTAACAAGTTAAGACGGCATGAACAGATTTGTAATTACTGAACCAGCTCACTTCGACTGATTTTAGAATTTTTGGTTCAGGTTCTTCAAATGACCTCTGAACCTCGTGCAACATGCGTTCACGCTTTGATGAATTGTGGAATAGTGAATATATATCTTTGATGACGTGAAGAACCTTCTTCACAAACATGATTTTATTTCTAGAGCTGGTTAAGGCTAAAGATAAAAGATGGGCCCTACATTGTACATAAGGAATTTCCTTTCCTGCTTTCTTTGAAAGTCGCTTACGCACACGCACACACCACTTATCATTCTTGAAAAGTTGATGGCACCACATAAAGCACAAGGAATATTTTTTTGTAATCTAGGTTTCTTTTCGTCGGCTCTCTGTAAAGCGAACTTAAAACGGTTTCGGAATCAGTGCTTGCTAGATCAGTAATGCTCAGGATACTGTATTTTATTTCACTGCAGTCACTATAGTCATATAGCGAATCAAAACTGACTACTGGCTCACATTGTTATCTGATTATTCATCAGCCATTATAGAGTGGTATTTGTTATTCAATTCTGACGCGTCACAATCACTTAGAACTTCAGCAGTGCAGGTCAGCAGATCGCAAGCTGTAGTTTTGTTTACATATGTCGAACGGTAGCTCATAAAAAGATGAGAAATCAAATGTCCATACATTGTAGTATTTGGAATTTCTTCTTTTGTTAAGAAGTAATAGCTTCTCACAAATGCAGCCATTGCTTGTCTGTTGCGACTACAATTCCGAGTCGACTGTTGAACAAGTAAAGTTTCAACCTATCTTTTAAGACTCTCTTCATGAAGTAAGCTTATGCACTGCTTGAGCATGAGTATGTCTCTCGGATTTAGAATGTTTGTCGAGCTTCTCGATATGCCCAGTTGCTTTTCGAAAGTTGTAAAACGGAGTTTTTACGAAAACATCAACTGTTCTTTGTAGTGCATCTAGATAATTTTTCAGAAATTCTTAGCAGTATTTACAAAACACTTCTCCAAGGGATGTATCAAAAACAGTCATTCATATTTATCTTCCAATTTCTTCTGGTATTTAACCGAAGTCGATGATGGGGGTGAGGAAGCAGCGGCAATAGGGTATTGACGAATCAACATCACTTGTTCCAACACTCTACCGCTTAATTTCAGTTTGAGCCAGAAACTCAGCATCAGCACCACTACTCATTACCTGTAGTCTAGGTTTCTTTGTAATAAATTGTAAAATTAATTTCTGCGACATACTCCACCACAGAAAAGTTCAAGTCACAAACTTTAATCACAACATGAAATAATGCACAAAACAACTAATTAACATAAAAACACTATTATACAAATAGTTTCCACATGGGCTTAAAAACCATGAACTTCTTTTCTAGAAACGTCCACACGTCTAATAGTGTTTACACACTTCGAGAAATTGGAAGAATGTTTGGTAATAAGTCTATGTTTACCTTATACAATCTAACTCTAAGTATGGACTCTTTCACTAGCTCTTACTTTTCGCGATATACATTGGCTAGCTGCAAAGGTCAAACACGCCATTTTTCGAGAAGTCACCAGAATTTTGCGTTATTCCGTTTGTATAATTGTTGAGTCCAGTTAACGTCTCCCAGTAAAAAGATAAAAAATTAAATCTGTAAAAAAGACAAAATGGTGAAAATATTTCAGGGTGACTTTTGTTGTACAGAAGGAAATTTCCTCCCCCCCCCGTAAACTCTCTGAATTCAATATTGATTTCAAGAGAAATGTAGGAACATTATAGTCGGAAAAACAAAGTTGTTTTAGACATTAATCCCCCCAGTGGCACAGAAGTATGTCTGCTGACTTGCAATGCTATACAAACCGGGTTTCTATATACGTGATAGGCAGAGCACAGATAATGTGTATGTGTGTTTTCTTATAGCAAAGCTATAACCCCCCCCCCCCAGTGGCACAGCGTTATGTTTTCTGACTTACAACGCTAGGAACTGGGTTTCGATACCCGCGGTGGGTGCTGATAGCCCATTGTGTAGCTTTGTACTTAATTACGAACAAACAAAACTTCATTTAGAAAATTTTATTAAATTAAAAATTCTGGCCATTAGATTTAATATAATACTGAATTACCAAATAAAAATAACGCATAAGTTACCAACATAGTTATTTGAATCCGAACGTTTTATTCTGCTTTTAAATTTTTAGTCGACACTTCGCTCAATAAAACTACAGGTATATGTATTTATTAGTGTTTGCTGTTTTTGTCCTTTACATGAAATTGTATATTTGTATGCATATAGTATAAAAAAATCAGTGTAATATATTTATATATAGTCAAGTTGCTAGCTTTCATTTTATTATAAAGGAAATTTCAGTTAAAACGCATTATATGATAAAAGAAGCTGTAGTGTTTTGTTACCCTATTTTAACAGTAAAGAGGGCGCGGCAAATTATGGTCGTCGCATAGTTGTAACTGGGTAAATCACAAGTGGCTTAATTTAATGGATCTTATGATTCTTGAGTTGGTTAAGGAAAACTAATTTTAATCAAGCAGTATATTTTTTAAAACATTGCTTTGTTGCTTATATTATTGCAGTTTCAGTAACCAGACTATGCATATGCATTCATATATTTTTTTTACAGTTACTAGTAATAGTATATATTAATACTAGTATTATTACTACTACTACTAATAGTAATACTAGTAAAACTGTTTTCTGAAGTTGTATTATAAATTGTAAATCTAAGCGTAAAATTTTGATATGAACAAATTTTGTTAAAAATAGAACAAGCCAGGAGCTGCATTACATCCATTAGTACAAAACTTAGTTATAACTTATAGTTATACTCCAATAATATGGCAATAGTTAGAACTTAGATGTGAATCGTGTTGATATTAATCATTTGATGGTAAGTATAATTTAAAATAAACATTAAGGAATAAGTACTAGTAAATAAGGAATAAGTAAAGAATAAGGTTGATAGACTTAAAATAAGGCATCATTGTCACTACCATGACCAGACAAGGTTTTAAAGGTGATCAAATGTGCATTGTGGTGAGGGAGTTCGGGAACTAGGAATAAAGAAATTCACATTTAAACTTAAAGATAAAAAATAATACATTAACAGCTTAATTCCAGTAATTGTAATGTTAAGAGTATTGTATTAGGAACAAAATGAATAAGTGCAGGGTTCAAGTTTAGATAGTAGACTAGGATATAATGGGAGTTATTGAAACATGTTTAAAAACTTTGTGAAAATTGATAATTTGATAATATTAATAGAGGTTAATTTGTAAATTACATGTCTTAAAATAAGAGGTAGAGTGGTATTCTCTATAAGAAATGAGCTGCAGCATGTTGGATTGAAGCCATAAAAAAATGGTAAAGAGATTGAATCTGAGTGGGTTACATTGGGGTTTTGAAGGGTATGAAGTTCTAATTAGCATTTTATTATATATAGCCCATCTGGTCAGACAGTTGAGGTTAAAGACAAATTGTATAAAATGATGATGATTGCTACTAATATATATAGTATACTGATGCACTAATTGTGGGAGACTTTACTTTTAATTACATTGATTGGAATTGTATAGAGTTAAGTAGTGAGGTGTCTTGGTATGATTAAGGATGATTTTCTATATTAAGCATAGGGTATTCAATTTTATATATATATTGTTAACTGCTAATTATGGTATATTTACAAAAAGTACAAGTGTTGAAGTGGGTAGAGAATATTTGGGGAAGAGTATCATTGCATCTTAAATTTTTCTAAATGCTAAGATAAAAAGAAAAAGAAATATTAGTTCCTCATTTTCGGAAGCCAATTTTGAGACTATGAGACAAAATACATCATTAATGAATTTGAATAATGAGTTAAACAATGATATGGGCTGGTTTCAGTTTTAAAAGTACATTGTTTTTAGTTCAAAACCTGTATATTCCTAAAAGAAGGAAAAAGATAACAGAGAAATTTAAACCTGATCAGTTAACTGTAGAGAATTTTAGTGGTAAAGACCACAAGTTTATGAAGATTAAACTAAGAGGTAGAAGATTTACAGAATGATGGGAAAGCTGAGGATGTGGTTAAAAAAAAAGGCAAAAGAGTTTAAAAGATACCAATATCTGATAATGTTTAAAATAAATGTAAGAGCAAGAGTTTTTATGTATGTTATATGTAAGCAGAATCTTAGTTTGGATTGCACCCTTCAAGGATACTGATGACAAGATTTTTTGTTGAGGACTGTGAGATGGCTAAGCTGTTAAATGTTTTTTCTTTTCTGGTTTTCCAAGAAAAGCTGTTAACAGTATTCCAGACTCTGACTATTCTATTTGGGAATTAATCTTAAACACTTAGACATTAATCTCTGTGGTAAGTAAAAAGATTGAGAGATTACAAGTAAATCACTATGATCAGCGAAGGTTTTAAGGAAGGTCGGTAGACATTGAGTAGGTGCCTGAGGATTGGAGTGGTACTGCTATTTCAAAAGGGAATGATAAGAATTAGTGTGCAAATTATTGAATAGTTAGCCTTCTATGCTGGGAAAAAATTCTAGAATCCGAATGAAGAAGCTTGACAAAAATGTTTAATGAATTATGATACTATAAAAGAGAGCCAACATGAATACATTTAAATGAAATCTTGTTTTACTAATATCTTGATCTGTTCGTTTGAGGATGTTATCTATGTGATAAAAATGGTATGGATTTGTTATACATAGATTTTCAGAAAGCTTTTGATTAAGTTCCAAACTGAAAGTTAGCTAAGAAAACCACATTAGTAAGAATTGGGAAAAGACTAGTTAACTGAATTGTAGGATGGTTAGATGAGAACAAGCAAAACAAAAAAAGTGTTATTAACAGAGTCCTGCCAAATTAGGTCTTTGTTACTAATGGTGTGGTAAGAGGTCATTTACATTAATAATATTGATAAGGAATAATTTAGTAAACCTTGCTGGTGCAATTAACCTGTTGGATATTTCCAATTCCATTGATGATGTTGAGGTACTTCAAAATGATTTGGATTAATTGGTAAGTTGGACAGGTGGTTGGCAAATTTGTCTTTACTTATAGTAAATGCAATGTAATGCATTTGGGTTCTCAGAATTTGGATGACATGTTTTATATAGATGAGAATGCATTTAACAGTGTGACAGAAGAAAAGGATCTCAGCTTAGTAGTATAAAATTCACTCAAACCCTTACAAAGAATAAGAGGTAATTATAAGTTTTCAAATCACTAGTTAAACCTCAGTTGGAATATGTATGCATTTTTGGCCTCCTTAACTAAGAAAGGATACTGACTTAGAGAAAGGTATTTGGGAAGTCAGTAGAATAAACACTTCTGATTTAACTGTGATTTCAACTCTTAAGATAAATAAAGGATCTTTCTCACTTAACCCATACTTGTAATAATTTTTTACTTTAATCTATTAACTTTATCCTTTAACTTTGTGCCACAACTGCATAAAAAATAAAGCCGAGATCCTTGTTACTAGTGCTTGAACCTTAGTTTTTCTTATTTACATTAACAATATTGATACAGACTCAATAAATTAATAAAGCTGAGGTCTTGAGAATGGCATTAAACCGTTGTGTCAAGCTGTATTGAGGATGTCAATGTATTACAGAACAAGATCAATTGGTCAGTTGGGAAAATATTTGACAAATGACTTTTAGTTTTAGTATGTGCAAGATAATACATTTTGGGTTATAATTTGGATCATGCATTTAATACAGATGGGAATGCACTCAATGAAGAATTTAAAGAATCTTGGTACAGTAATGGATAAGTCATTCAAGCTGTCAAGACAACTGTTGCTATTATTGAAACTAATAGAATTTTATGATATATTTATAGACATATTGATTACAAGTTACTCAAGGTAGTAATCTCTTTATATAACTTTCTTGGAATACTGTATACAGTTTTGGTATCCTGATCTAAGAAAGGATACTGATTTGTTAGAAAGAATTCAGAATAGGGTTATGTGGATGATTTTGGAGATGGAATGGAAAATTGGAGAGAAATAAGCCTTATTGTACATTAATAATATCAATAGGGAACTAGTAATAAACCTTGCTGGTGCAATTAAACAGTTGGATATTTGTAATTGATTTATTTGGGCTATATCCTGAAGATAATAGGATGAGAGGACAGAAGTTTAAGATTTGGAAAACTCTGCTAGGCTTCAGATAAGACAGGGATAGCCTTGAAAAATCAAATGGATTCTTATTGTACACAATTTTGTTAAAATGTTATGTGAAATAGATGTGGGAAATTAAAAAAAATAAATCACATTTAATTTAACACAATTGTATTAAATACTACTTTAAATTACAAATTATGTAATATTGAAAATACATTTTTGATAATGCCCAATTAAATCAACTGTTTGTATTCCATACATATACATTTTCTAAGGATTGGATGATTATTCTCCAATTTACTGTTGTAAATTAGTACTTGAGTTAATATACTGATAGGTTCATTAGAAATTATTGTTACATCAAACTTTAAAAACTTAGAATATTTCAATCAGTTTATATAAAATAACTGTTGGGTACCAATATCATGTTTTTATTTTCAACACCCAGTCTATAATTCAGGGAGACATGTTTGGGGTATTGAACCTTACATTGGATTGATTAAAAAATTTGTGAGTATCAGTCAGTAGTAAAATGTCCATTAGATTAAGAAATATATTTGAATTAAACTTTACTTTTCTAATGATATAACATTTGTTGGTTTTTGTTTGCTAAAGAATGAGATTTCCTCATCATAGCCCTTTTGATTTTGTACTGAATTAAATGACTGCTAAATGTAAACATGCAGTCATTTAGAAAAGAAAAAAAATATTTATAGTAAGAAAATTTGTTAACTTATAAATATTCTAATATCATAAAATGGATTAAATTCTTTCAGTATGATGCAGTTTAAAGGTAGCTCATTGGGGGAAAGATTTTTGGATTAGTCATAATAATTTTTTTTTATTTTGGCTAGCAAGTGCAAAATGGTCACTACAGTTAATTATTCTCATTACAATGTTGTAATGTTTTCATGTCTTAAAATGCCTTTGCAAAGTTTCTGAAGAATATCAAGACATTTAGATATACCTTGACTAATCTGTTGAATGTGTGGATATTTTTCTTGATCATTAACTATGTAGGAGTTTGTGTACGTGACCTTAAGTAATCCAAGATTTTAGATAGATCATTATGAAAGAAAGCCTATGAAGTTTTAGTATCGCAATCTTAAAAAGCTTTCTAAAACAGCTTTTCATGTATAAAAACTTTTAAAACTAAATAGTATTAGAGATAGTTTCTGGGTGCAGTAAAAAGTAGTGTTTATAGATTTATTCTTAAAATTTAGTAGTAATTTAAGTATTCTATATGTTGGTATAAAGAGAACATTGTATAATACAAACTTTTGTGTGTATCAGGAATAATACTGAATCTGAACCTTACTTTGGACTTCATTATAAATTTGTTAGTATTAGTCAGTTGTGACAATGTCCATCAGACTGAGTAAGAAAGTTATTTATAGCTTAAATTAAACTTTACTTTTCTTATAGCTATAAGTACATCTGAAAGTTATAATGAAGAAAATGCCACAGAAATCAACTTTTTTGTTCAGTGAGACAGACAGTAGTGAGGACGATATTCCAACATTGAGAGACAGGCTACTTAAACAAAGTGGCCAGAAACATCTAGAAAATGGACCTATTTTACCAAATTCTAAGGAATCAAATACATCTCTATATGATTGTAAGGACAAGAAACTACTAAGAGAAGGAAAGAAACTGAAAAAGAGTTTTTATTTTAATGATGAAGAAAAGAATGAGTGTGGTACTAATTGCATGATTGTTCCAGAAACCCCGAGGTAAATTATATAATTATGTACATAAGATACTCATTCATTTGTTTTTTGTTTTCTAAGGAATGAAATATTAAGCTTTAATATTTTGCTAAATCAGGTAAGAATTATGTTTGCTAAAAACATAACAGTTTGCAGCTAATGTTTGGATAAGGAGCTGTGTGACTGACTATTGTATGCAATTTGATATTCATGTTTTATAGTTTATGTAATTTTTAAAAATTTTGAGTAAATAAATTAGGTACTTTAAATTATGAATTATCTAATACTGGAAATTATATTTTGATAATGCCCATTAGAATCAACTGCTTGTATTTCATTCATATAAATTTTCAAAAAATTGAATTCTTCTTTCATTTACTCTTATAAATTAGTACTTGAGTAAATATACTGAGATTCATTAGAAATTGTTACATCAGAATTTGAAAATTTAGAGTATTTCAATCAGTTTATATAAGAATAAAATGTTGAATATCAATGTTTGGGGTGTTGATTCCCAAGTAAAGCTTTACAGTACTCTTTTTTTAAAATCCTTAATAGAGATTTGAACTCCTTGTTATAACTGGAGTGTGAATTGCCTACCAATATAGCCAAATTCACACTAGTTTCCAGGCTATGAGGGAGTAAAATCCATATCCTTATCCAAAATCCTACACATAACATGGTAGTGTCTGCACATGTTGGACAGTACAAGATCTAGTTCTTCAGTGATATAAAGCCATTTTCTATATGGTTTTCATGAGTTCTGTCAAAAGGGTTGACCAAGGAAGGTTTCATAAAGCTTACTTGTCACTGTAAGATGGCTGTGTTACCTGCATGAACATGAACACTTGCTATTTTGTGTATGAGAAACATTGTTTAGCCAACCTCTTAAACTCTGGACCTTCTTGACCAAACATTATTGAAACGTGAGTTTGTTTGGCAGTAATTTTTCTTTGCAATTAGCAGATTAAACTTTCAATTGGAGTACTTTTTTGTTGTTATTGTAACTCAAATACTGGAAACTGTGTCGCCCCTCATCTGTAGCCCACTCGATCCCCTTAACTTAGTCTCATTGACTTGCAGAGTGGGTGACTGTGATTCTGTTTTAATTACTCTGTTTTGTATAAAATTGGGATAATAAACATGATATAGAATAATATACTCACAACATTTTTTTACTGAATATAAAATATTACCTACTGATATATTAGGTAACATTTTTGTTTGTTATGTTTAAAACCCAAAATTTTTTGAGATGTTCAGGTTAATGTAAAACTAACAAGTGCTTCATCCTAAAAACATACATGGCTTAATGCTCTTTTCTTTTTAGCCCCATCTTAATGTGTAATAAAAGAAGAAAGCAAGAACACAAACTAAACAGACCCAAAAGAACATGCTTAAATTACAAGCTAGAAGATATAAGTACCTCGGTTCAATCTAATGATGTAGCTGAGACACTTGTAGGAGAAGATATTTTTTCAATGTCTCGTAAGTTTTCTGTTATGGAAAAAAAACAAAGATCAAAAAATACACCATTGTCTTCAGATAGTCTACCTCACCTGACCGGACATCAAATGACTGAAAGCATACAGGTTTCTCAAGTGATAAAAAATAAAGAGAGTGATTTGGAAGATACATCTGTTGTTTCTTCTACTCCATTCAGTAGCTCAACATCTTTATGTAATAGTGATAATTGGTTTACCACACATTCCTCAAACTCGTCTTGTACTGATTTCATTTCATCTGAAATATCTTCTGATTTATGTATAAAAAAAAATCTGCCAACAAGGACTCATAATTTCCCTCACTGTAAGACATTTCCAAGTGTTTCTCACCCAGAAGAAAATTGTACATCTTCTAGTTCAACACTTAATAGCTGGACATCATCTAGCAAAGAAAACCCTGTGTTTCTACCATCTTTCAATACTAATGAGTCTACTTCTGAAAAAAATGCTATGAAAGAAATCCAGAATGATATTGCAGGATGCCAAAGATTAAAGAAAAATCCATTTCAGATCATTGAGAACAAAAAGGCTTCTAGCACTTTAGGCATCAACAGAAACACAAAAAAACACTCCACTGCTCATTCTACAGAATTTAATTTTGATCAGTCTGTGCCATTTAGAAAATACGAAGCAACTGTGGCCAACAATAAACCAAATTTGGGTGGTACAAATGTTTCTTTATCAAGTAAACTAGCTCCTTCAACTTTGAAGCACCGTTTCCATAGAAATGTATTACAACCACTCATTTCTCCTTTCAAATCTCCAAATAAAGGGGTTAAATATGTTGATAGTGAGAGTGATGAGGATTTATTTAAAATCACATCATTACCACAAAACTCGTCAGTAAGGTCACAGCAAGATAATACTTCCAAGTTTTGTAACAAAGTACCTTCCCCTGTAAATCAGAAACAATCATCCTTAGAGCAGCATTGTGAAAAAAGTAACAAACAAACACCTTCAGTTCAAATTTCAAATGGACAAACTATTTGTAAGAGTCATTCTACAGGAGAAAAAAGTTATTTTTATGTACCAAACAGTGGCACCAACCACATATCAAATTCTGATGAAGGAAGCCATCTGACGGTTGTTGGTCAGGCCTGTAAATCATGGCCCTCTACAAGTAATTCTGGTGCAAGTAAACCTGCTCTAGAGAAAGAAAAACGACTTTTTATGTCTGCTCATTCTACAAGAAGGTGTAAAAGATATCAAGATAAACTACCTTTAGTTTCAAGACAACAGAAATCTCTGAACAGTATAAACAGCATTCAAGACATAACTACCGAAGAAGCCAGTGGTAGTGTGAATCTTAATAGTACTGATGATTGTATTCCAAAAAGTTTAGCTAATAGATCTTCTCATTTTCACCACAGCAAACATCAAAAGTCATTACATGCTAGAGGCCAACGATCTCAGCTTGTAGAAAGACCTGTACATGAGAGAACAGGTGTTTCTTATTCACATATGCATAGTCAAGGAACATTAAGTTTAGCTCATCTAAATCCTGACTTATATGATGCTGAATTAGAGAGTGAAGAAGAAATTATTAACCCCATTTCTCACACTTCACCATCTGAAATCAAAAATAGAACAGACATATTAAGCCAAATGGGAATTTCAGTAAGTAGAAATATAAGACCAGGAGAACAAGGAAGTGGTTCTAGCAGAAATAGGCAGCAAGACCACAGTAGTGATGATGAGGTTATCATGATTTCTAACCACGGACCGTGTTCTTCTAGCAGAAACCTCTCTCGTGGCATGTGTACAGATCAAGATTGGCGTTCTGTAGATAGTGGTACGTTTCTGACTTCCATTTTTGCCTTAAACTTACATAAATGTATCTTTCATATAACTCATTTTATTTCATATGTATAGGATGCTGTTTCTCCTTCTTTTATGTATGTTTAAACATATATTTTTAAAAATATTTTTATTTCATATGAAGTAACTAGAGTGCAATGTAAATTTTTGAATATTAAGGTTAGCTGGAATAAAAGTTTAATTTTCCAAACAGTACTACATCCTCTCACCCAAAGCTATCTCGATTGTGGTCTGCCTCTAAGCATTGATGAAAAAAATTTTGCTACAGCACACTAATCTTTGCAGTTTTGCAGAAAACATGCTGATCATGCAACTACTCTCCACGAATTGTACTGCACCTTCTGTACTGGCACAGCTAGCTCCCTCTACTATTCTAGAATAATCCTCACTTTCTCGATGTGCATTCTAGTGTGTAGATGTGTGTTTTAACTCACTCTCTATGTGACTACAAAATTTTGATTGTGTTTGATCACAAAATTTGTATAAGTTTTGACTTCTTGTGTTTGATTTCCATTGTTTCTACTCGTTTGTTTTAGAAATATTTTTGTTTTTCAACTTCTAATTTGTTCATATGAATTCGAGATTTAATATGTCAGATGATGAAATTCCCACGCCAGTTGACAGTGGTTTTGATACGAGTTCCTAGGTCTTGGGGGTCAATGATGTTGGCTGGGGAAGTATATGCTTTAGTTCGACGGGGAGGTCATGTCTTACACTTGGCTGACAATTTTTTCCTTTCACGTTAAGATTTTCTGAGAGAAAGTATATAACTACTGAGTGAAAATTTCTTTCTATAGCATTTTCCACCTGTTATTGTGCCTCCATGTAATCTCCTTGATTATGTATTGTTCTTTTTCCCAAGAGATCTGTGGTAAGTTTTCATCATGTATTCCTCAATCCCAATAGGTATACCCATGTTTAACAAGTTTATGTGAGCTTGTGTGGATTGACCTAATTTAATCACACAATAATTTAGGTCTTTCATGTCTTCTCTGCTCAGTATTTGGTAAGTTAGAGTTTTATAATTCTTGTACCATCTAAGTTACTTTAGTTTATATTTGTGTTTAAAGTTTCATTATTACTTTTTTTTAAAAGTTTTGGTATATGTGTGGGTTTTGTATAAGAGTTACTATTTGTATAATTGTAATTTCGGCCACTTTTGAGGGTTTGCTGGTTCATTAGTTATACTTTCTTTCACTGTTTATGTTAGTTTGTAAATTCCTTTTTCTTTACTACTAGTCACATCTAATTGAGAATTAGATTTGAGTCAAATTTTTTATTGTTAACTGAGTGCCTTTTCATTTTCATGTTTTTCAGGGTAGGTTTTACTTTTGTGTCCTTTATCTTATCAGTTGTCTTGCCTAGTCAGTTCAAGACCTACTGTGCAAAGAGGCTGTTGACCAGGTGGTACCCACTCATTCCCGTTTAATATTCGTCTTGGTTGAACTCTTATCTGGAGCCACCTTGCTTCTACATGGAGTCCTACCTTCATATTCCAACTGCTCCAGTGCCATCTTGTTTTCTTTGGTTCATCCATGAGGGTTGTGTCTTCCATTTTAGGGTGCTGCCATTTGGTCCCTCTTTTGCTTCATGTGTTTTATCAAGTGGTATGCTGTTTTGACCATCAATTTCACTCGTGGAGTCTTCAGATTCTCCTTTTCATGGACATCTAGCTCCTGCTCTACTCTTCTCATGCCTAGTTAGTCAATCATGCCTGCTTACTTCTTTGGGAAGCTATTTGGCTAGGGTTTTTCTGGTCTAGTTGGAGAAGTTCTTAAACCCACTCCATATCTTATTTTATTGGGTTTTTTCTTCAATTCCCATCTTTGTCAGGCTCAGCCTTTTTCACTTTGGCTCAGGGATATGGAGCAGGCAGTCTCAATGGTCCTACCCTCTTCTTTTCTCACTGTGCAAGGGTTCTTTCATTTTTGAGGATGTGAGCTTTTTTGGAGGATTTCATTCCCTTGTTGAGCTCACATGTATGCTTTTCAGTGGACGCTTCTTGACCAATGGTACTTCTCCCACGATCCCTTGGACCATCCCTTTACCCTTTCCCCTGGGATCAGGGCCAACCTTGCTTGGTTGCTCTACAGGGATCTGACCACTGTGGGGGTTACCATTCCTCCACCTTGTCCAGAGTCTCATCTGTTTACTGATGCTTCCCTGGGGGGTTGGGGGGCTTTCCTCGAATCCCAAGAGATTTACAGTCTATGGTCTGTTGAGGAGGCTACCCTCCATTTTCAACATCCTGGAACTTTTGGCAGTTTGTCTGGATCTGTATCATTTCCTCCTGCTTCTGATGGGTGGGTGGTTATGGTTCATTCTGACTATTCCACTATTGTCGGCTATATCACCAAGCAAGGGAGAACCAAATCCAGATTTCTGTGTTTTCATAATCTGAATCTTCTTCACTGGGCCCATGACCACTACATGGCAATCTTGGCAAGTCACATTCCCAATGTTATGAATCTAGTGGCTGATTGCTTATATTGACTCGACCAGGTTCTCCCCACAGAGAGGTCCCTTCTTTTACAGGTATTTTGGTGGGTATGTTCTCAACTGGGAACACCATAGATAGATTGTTTGCTACTCACTGGAATGCCATAATTCCTTCCTCTTGATCTCTGATTCCACATCCTTCAGCTATGGGAGTATATACGTATAGTCACGATTGGAGGGGTCCTCACCCATATGCATACTCTCTGATCAGTTTCCTCTCCAGAGTTTTATCTTTATCCAGACCACTCCTTGTTGTGTCCTGCTTGTTGCTTCAGTGGCTTGCCCGGATGTGGTTCTCTCTGCTCTGGACCTTACTGGAATGGCATTCCCTGGCCTTACTTTTGTCCCAGTCTCTCCTCCAACAACCACAATTGAACATAGTTCATTCCGACATCACCAAACTCCATCTTCATGCATGGCTTTTGTTTGGTCCCTTGCCTCAGCTCAGGGACTCATCCCTTGTGTAGAGTCTTTCCTTTCCTTTCCTATTCCATTCGATATTCCTCTTTGTCTGTGTACCAGAGGCATTGGTCTGTCTTCATACCTTAGTCCATTCACCATAGTATCTGCTCATCCTCACCTTCAGTACCTCATTTTTCCCAGTTCTTAGCCTGGTTGTTTGTTCAGGGTTTGTCTGTATCAACTGTTTTTAGTTATAGGGCTGCCCTGCTAAACACTTTCTGATTCTCTTGTTTCCATAAAGCTTTCTCCTTCTCTGTTATTTCCCTCTTTTTTTCTGTTCCTTTCATAATGTCCATCCTCCACATCCATTTAATAATGGCTGGAGATGGCTTGAATGGGTAA
>NW_013665702.1:581121-587983 GCF_000517525.1 Limulus polyphemus | reverse complement strand
TTCATTACCCATTCAAGCCATCTCCAGCCATTATTAGTCTCAAAGTGGGTTCCTCGTCATCGATTCCACATCTTTTTGTTTTGCCATATAGGTCTCAATTTTGTCCTTCATGCCTTGTCCAATTCTCCATTTGAACCTATTGCTATGAGTTCGTTGTACCATTTTACCTCCTCCTCCTTGCTTGTGGTTGACATCATTCTGATATTTATGCCATGGATGTTTTCCGCATCTTTTCCCATTCTTCTTATGTTATCTTCTATCCTGATTGGGCATTCCTTCCCTAAACATCTGCTGCCTGATCAGGTGGTTTGGCCATCTCACCTCTTTCCTTACTTTCCATTTCCCACCTATACTCCCATCCAGTTCCTGATAGACTTCTTTGTCCAGCTCGTTCCCTAAGATGTTACTTGGCTTGTACTGCCTCCTTTGATATTATCATTCCCATCTGTGTGTTTCAAGGATTCCCTCTGTGTCCCATGATCTGTCCCCTATTGCATTCATTGGTTGGGTTCATCAACTCATATGACTGGTGTATTCTGTCTTGTTCATGAAAAGTCACCATCTGCCCAGTTTTTCTTCTCACCCAATTTGTTGTCTAACTATGTCTTTAGCTGCTCATCTTCACCAGCCTTTGGAGGAGATCATTCAGGCTGGGATGTGGACAACTCCCAATACATTCTTCACACATTATCTGCAAAACCTGGCTGTGTCTTCCTCAGGTAGGTGTCATCTTCCTTTTGTGGTGATTCTACACGTGTATTTGTCTTTGATTGGGGTAAGTTGACATATTACTTTTTCTATATACTTTTAGTTGATTCATATCATATTTCAGGATCCCACCTGGTCAGGTATGCTTCATATTATATTTTCACTAGATATGATTAATTCTATAATGCTCACTATTTAGATGAAGTGTTTCTGTAAGACCACTGGCAACTGGTTCATTGGTATGTGTATCTATATTTTTTGATTAAACATTTCTAGTTTCATTTATAAAGGACCATTACTCATGGACTTCATGAGTAAAGTAGATGGAGATTTCTGCCCATCCCTACTGAAATATGATTCCTACATTTGGTGTCTTTCTGCTTTTCAAAATAGGAAATTGCAGACACCCATTGCACTGTCTCTCGTGTGATGTTCCTCTGGACTCCCCAATGCATATTCCTCTCTTTTCTTCTATTGGAGCATTGGAGCCCTTACCACTTTTGGTTCCTAGCTGCTGGAGTGGTAGACCATGGAGGTTTCTTCCTGAGTGGGTTTTGAAAAACGAAAAAGAGCTTCCTAGCCCATGTGTACCCACTTGGCTAGAAGAGGAATATAGTTGTTATAATCATTACAGTACCGAACAATGAATTATACAATAATATTCAGTATCCAAGGTGCTTCCCTAGAATGTTTTTGCTTGGGCAGACCACACATGTTGATCATATATTTCTTTTGCAAAGTGCTTCCACCGGATATTTTTTGCCCAGATGGACCACACTTGGCATAATTCAACATAACCCAAGGTGTTTCCTCTGGTTGTTTTTGCACGGGCAGACCGCACTTGGCCTAATCCTATGTATCCAAGGCACTTCTCCTGGATGTTTTTTGCCCTGGTGGACCACACTTGTTGATCTCAAATTTTTATGGAAGGCACTTCCACCGGATATTTTTGCCTAGATGGAATACATTTGGCATAATCTGATGTACCCCAAGGTGCTTCCCCTGGATGTTTATTGCCCAGGATGACCGCACTTGGCCTATTCAAATACAGTTCATGGTCCTTAAGCCCTAACAACATATTGTTATTTGTTTTTCTCTCTAGCTCATTTATTGGCACTATACTATGACTCACTATCAATATGTTTGGTACCACGTGTTGTTTATTATGATGGCTCATTATGATGTGGATGTGGACAGAGAACTAGTTGTGATGACCCTCATTATCACACTCATAACAGTAATTTTTATCTTTCATAATCCTATGTATCCAAGGTGTTTCCCATGGATATTTTTGCCCAGGTGGACCACACTTGTTGATCGCTATATCTTATTCAAGGCATTTCCACTGGATGTTTTGCCCAGATGGACAGCACTTGGCATAATCTGAGCCTTTCCATGTTAGTCAACACCATACTGATTCATGTCATAGCCATTCAGCACTTTCAACACTTATTCAGTGCTTTACATCTCTTATTGACTTAAGTGGTTCCTGTCAATTCAGTTCTCCCCAATTGTGTTTATTGATTGCTGGGTACTTTCTGGTGTACGTTCTTTTCATATTCAAGTACTTTCCACTTGATTTGAGATTGATGACCTTTACCAGCCCCTCCACCTTTGTAATGTGGGAGTCTAGCCTTGGGTGAGAAGTGGTAGTGCCATTTCAAAAGTTAACATTTTCTTATTCTGAAAATGTATTTCCAATAGGTACTTACCTCCTTTCACCCACTTCCCATCCTTCCTCCCCACTGAGATGCTGGTGTTTATGGTTTGTGCCTGCCAATTCTCAAAAGTGAGGATTGTTCTAGAATAGTAGAGGGAGCTAGCTATGCCAGTATAGATAGCACAGTATGGCTGGTGGAGAGTAGTCACATGATCAGCACATACATTTATCTGCTATGTTGAATTCATTTCTTAGGATATCCACAAATTAAGATATATATAGTGGTGGAAAAAAATTATTGTATTACCCAGTTTTTATCACACTTTTTTTGGTTTGTGTAATTTTTTACAAGATTGTGCATTGTGGAAGTGTCAGAACTATTGTAAAACAATGATGGATATTGTGTGCTGTAAGCTTACTCGTATTTCAGTCATCCAAACACATATATGCATCTTTATTAGCAAATCAACTGGAACAAACATATTACAGCTGATGATCAACAAATACTTTGCAAATATGAAAATGTCTCTTAGTAAGAAAACCTACACTTCAAGATAATGCAACTAATTTAACTAATAAAATATGGTTACAGAGTCTGTTTCTTGCTTTGAATATTTGGTTGTGATCCCTCTGGCCTTGATAATTGCTTCACATTTCTGTGGATTAGAGTGCATGAGGGATTGAATGTAGGCAATGGTGAGTTCATGAAACCACACATGGATAAGGTTCCAAGGTGCTTCTCGGTTTCTTTTTCTTATTGTTACCTATTACCTTCCAGCAGTTTTCAATAAGGTTGAGATCTGGACTGTTTCCTGGCCAGCATAGTGTCTTGATCCTCTCCCTTCAAAGATAGTCCTTCACTTGAAGTAATAAAATATAATCCAAGATATCTTTTCGATACACATTGAGTAAAATTTTTTCTTTATTTTATGTACTTTATAAAGTGCATGAATATTACCAACCTTTTTAACCCTCTGGCATGGAGCACAGTCATCCTTGGTCAGCTTCCCCAGTAATCCTGAATGGTTGGCTTTAACTCGAGGATCCTGACATACTTGTCAGCATTTACAACCTTTCAAAAAAGCAGGCATTCCACACCTTAGCCAGAGATGCATATCCATATCACCTGACTCTGCAAATGTTTCCCCATTGCATTCAAACATGTTGGGTGAAACTCTTCTCCACATTGACATATTACAATGTGCTTCTCATGAGACCTGTGCAGGTTGAATTTTTGTTTGTGTGAGGAGATCACTTTGCTTCAGTCCAGTCAGCTTGCTTTTTGGTCCAGTTGAGCCTCATGTTGTTGGTGAGAAGGGTTTCTTTCTTGGCCATCTTGCTGGGAGAACAACTGAACACAAGTTATAACTGGAGGTACACATGGTGGCAGTAAACACTGAAGTTTCCTGCCATGCTCTTTTGAGATATGTGGACGACAGTCTATGATTCTGTAGGTTCATGAATTTCAGAACATGACTGTCAACTGCTGTAGTTAACTTTAATTCTTCTAGCAATTTGCCTTGTTGAAAGTCCCTCTTTGCTAAAATAAGCAAAGACTGTTTTTTCCATGGATTTAACTCATAACCCTTGGCCATGGTACAAGATAGGATTTTAAACTGATTCTCAGCAAGAACCACTATTTATAGCCAAAAAATAACTTATGTAATACCCAGAGATACTCTAAAGCTGCTGATGTAGTAATTAGATAGTATTACACCAGCCATGAAGTACATGTGTACTTACATGCATTAGGGCCTCAAAACAGATAATAATTCCACAGAAAAATACGTAAAAATTGGGTGATGCAATAAATATTTCCACCAATTTATACATATATATATATATATATATAATTTAATTATAGACAAGTTTTCTTCAATTGTTTTTTTCCTTATTTCAGTTGGAAATCTTAGTAATATTGCATATTCAGCTTTAATCATTCATATAATTTGATTTCGTTTTTCTTTCATTTTTTATGTCATAAACTTTTTAGTATTTTTTTAGACATTGTTTTGAAAGAAAACAAAAAAACGGTAAAAGTACTTGTTTTTTCCCATATAATTTCAATCTTTTTATTGTTAATTACAAAATTCCATTTTCTGTGTACGGTCCATTTCAAGTTGATTGAATTTTACCAATAT
Organism: Limulus polyphemus; assembly: GCF_000517525.1. Taxonomy (NCBI): domain Eukaryota; kingdom Metazoa; phylum Arthropoda; class Merostomata; order Xiphosura; family Limulidae; genus Limulus; species Limulus polyphemus. Next base: position 583,474 of record NW_013665702.1, on the reverse strand, counting down.
AGTTCTTGTGAAAGTTTATTTTGACAGTTGCTGTTGTTACCACTTCTTGCTATAAATGGTAAGAAACACTAAATAATGATGATTAGAAACCCACTTGAAGTTAAAATGTATAGCAGAGACAGCTGGTATGGTATTAAAAACTTTAATTAAAATAAAGTACAAGAACAATGTTTCGACCTTCTTAGGTCGTCTTCAGGTTAACAAAGACAGTTTGAAACTGACTGTTACTGGACACATTTCTTAGGGAGGAGAGTGTGAACAGGTACAAGATTGTAGGGGGTGTATCAGTTAGATGCTACGTGATTAATATAGGTATAAAAGTGTTACTTTATGTTGATTCAATTTTGGTTTGAGTTCTTGTATAAGTAGGGCTTCTTTGATTTTTCGTTTGTTTGTTTTTGTTTCTCTACTTAATATGTTGGTATTTTCTATGGTTATGTTGTGTTTATTTGTTTTGCAGTGTTCAAAAACATGGGAAGGTGTTTTTCTTTGTTCATTGAATCTGGTTTCCATTTTTCGGCTTGTTTCTCCGATTTAAAAGTCGTGGCAGTTGTTGCATTGTAATTTATAAGTAATGTTGGTGTTTTTTATGTCAGTGTAGTTTTTACACAGTATGGATTTTAGTTTTGTGCCTGGTTTTTGAATGATTTTAGTGTTCATTGGAATGTTATCTTTTGTTGTAAGTTTTTTCAAAATGTCGATTATTTTATTGCTAATATCAGGAATATATAGTATGAAACAGTGCAGGGTTTTATAATGAATTGTTTCATTGAATTTATTATTATTTTTTTGCTGTTGATTGTGTTGTTGGCCTAGGAATGGGTGAATGATTTTTTTTTATGGTTTTTGAAGGAAATTTATTGACGTTGAGGAATTGTTGTTTTAATTGTTTGATTTCCTCATTAATTTTATTGGGTGAGCATAGTTTTGTGGCTGTGTTTATTTGGTTTTTAATATGTTGAGTTTTTGATTTGTTTCATGTGCTGAGTCCCAGGGAATGTATAGTCCAGTGTGGGTGATTTTTCTGTGGATTTCTGTTGTGAATTGTGTATCGGTACTTGTGATCTTGAGGTTGAGAACTGTTATTTGTTTAGATTTTTCATATTTACAGGTGAACTTAATGTTGGGGTGTATGGAGTTAGCATGGTTGAAAAAACTAAGTGTATGTTCAATAGATGTAAATCCAGCAAATGTATCGTCAACATATCTGTACCAGTATAGTGGTGGGTGTAAGGCTGAATTGATCGCTTGAGATTCAATCTGTGTCATGAAAATGTTGGCTAGAATTGGTGACACAGGATTGCCCATACTTAAGCCATTTATTTGTATGAAATTTTGGTTGTTGAACATGAAGTTGGTTTTAGTAGTTAATTTTAGAAGAGTTGGTAGTTGGTTGCTGTGGATATGTATTAATGGGTTGGGGTCTTGGATATAAAGTTCTAAAGCTATCTTGCAGGCTTCTGTAGTTGGGACTTCAGTGAAGAGGGAGATTACATCAAAACTGGCCATTAAGGCTTTATGGTTTAGTTGATCCAGAATAGATTTAAAGTTAAAAGTGTCTTTAAAAAAGGATCCTGCTGATTTTACATATGTAGAAAATATCCACACTATGTGCTTACCAAGGTTGTAGTTAAACGATTCGTATGTCGAAATTATGGGTCGTAGTGGACAATCGGGTTTTGAGGCTTGGGGGTGACATACAGTTGTGGTGTGAGGGAGTCGGTCTTACGTAGGTAGGAATAAATGTTTTCTGAGATTGTGTTGGTTTTTTCAATTGTAGTAACATTTTGTTTAGTTGGTTTTCATGTGTTTTTGTTCGATTTGTGAGGGTTGGCTTAAATTTGTTTGTATCCGATAGGATGTCATTCATTTTTTGAATGTACTCACTTGTGTTCATTATTACAATGGCATTGTCTTTATCTGCTTTTAGAATCTTGATGTTGTTCTCTTGTTTTAGGTTGTTTACAGAATTAATATCTTTCTGTGAAATCATGTTGATGATTTTGTGTGAGAATTCTTTGAAAACATTGTTTAAAATACTGTTTTGAGGTGTTTCAGGGAAATAGATGTTTTCAGTTTTACCTGGAAAGATAAGTTGTTGGTTATTGATGGAATTGGTGTTGATGTTGTCTTCTTTCCTGTGACTGTTTATCATAGTTTTGTTGGTGTTTTTGGTCTGTATAGAATGGATCACTAGTCTTCTGGCTAAGTCATCAAGGCATGCTTTTATTTCAATAGATGGAATATTTCTTGGCATTGCTACGAAGTTGAGTCTTTTGTTGAGCAGATGTAGCTCTTCAGTGCTTAATTTTCGGTTGGATCTGTCAATTATGAGATTGGTTGATGGTTCGTC
>NW_013665702.1:572966-580121 GCF_000517525.1 Limulus polyphemus | reverse complement strand
GTCGTGTTGATGTCTTTTGTGTTGTTGGCACCTTAGTTGATCTAGTTTTTTGTTATGGCGGGTCTTTTTTTCTTTGTCTTCCTTGCTGTTGATTAGGTTAATGTTGCATTGTATGAGTCCATAAATTTGTTGTTGAATGCAGCAGGCCAGTTGATGGTGTAGGTTAATTTTTTGTTTTTGAAAGTCATTTAATTTTTTGTATTTTAAGTTTAACATAGCTTTTAGCAGTTTTTTCTGTAGGTTATGGATAATGTTTGTACACTGATTAAGATTTTTGGGTACTTTTACTTTGACAAAATTAGGGATAAGTTTTGTGTTTCGGCACTGTTGGATAAAAGAAATGTCATTTCTTCTATTGACAATTTTGGGGTTCAAGTTCCTTAGTTTCGTTAGTATCGCTCATGCATGTATGGTTAACAATGGGGTAATGTAAGTAAGTTGAAACATATTGGATATATAGAAACAAAGACAAACAAACGAAAAATTGAAGAAGCCCTACTTATACAAGAACTCAAACTAAAATTGAAACAACATAAAGGAACACCTTTATACCTATATTAATTAATCACCTAACATCTAACTGCTATGCCTCTTACAATCTCGTACCTGTTCACACTCTCATCCCTAAGACGTGCCCAGTAACGGTCAGTTTCAAACTATCTTTGTTAACCTGAAAATGACCTAAGAAGGTCGAAACATTGTTCTTGTACTTTATTTTAATTAAAGTTTTTAATACCCATACCAGCCATCTAAATAAATTTACTGTTATCAGTGATTTAAGACCTGATCTTTCAAAATGGGGTCAAGTCAAGTTAGGTTACAGTATTTTTGCTAATAATAATATTCTTAGTTGATATAAATTAATTGCTAATGTAACAGGCAGTGCCTTTAGGGCTAATTGTTGGAGTTTCATTTATACTGCCGATTACATCAAATTTATTTAGTTGAGGATTGCAGTGGCGAGTGAAGCTCACAAGTCGCTAAATCGAGGTAATTTACAGTTAGAATAAAGAAACAGATTCCAAGACTAACATTGAAGAAAATATAACAACATTTATTAAATCTTTCCACATAGTATACACTGTTAATATCAATACTTAAACATTTACTAAACCATTAGTTTCTCACAACTTTACTTTTCACCTTTCAGTTAACAAACTTCCTTTAATTACCTTAATTGATCAAGAGAGATAGCAATTCTATTCTTACAACAGAGTTGGGCCAGTATACTTTTGGAGGTTGAGATCTTCAGGTTCATATTGGAGAACTTCAATTCTTCCTGGAGAGAACTGCTACAACAACTACAACTACTAATAGCAACTCGAGAACAACTGATTTTTCGGCTTCAGACATGAGTTTTTAACCCATATTTTTTTTGTATTCAGTCGACCTTCCAAATAGTGTTCCTAACTACCTGCAAGTAGTTCTAACACTTTATTGGTTGATCTGTACAAATTCTCGGACTAGTCCAAAACCATAACCAAAACTCTCAAGTGATTGGTTACTGTTATGGTGAGTTAGCTGGTTGGCTTCTCAGTTGTGCCAGTACACCAGTGTTGTGTAAGCAAGATATCAGTAAAGTACCGCTTTTACATGTTAACATCAACTTTTTCATAGCCTCCACAGTACTAACGAGTTGGCATCAGTAGTAAATCACTGCCAATCACTTATGCTAGCGTTTTTCTCAACATCTCTAATGTGACTTCATTTTTTATAACTTTTAAGTCATGATTCTCTAACTCGTGATTCTCAATACCACTTAACCAGCTAGCTGTACTTTCCTAGCTCTTGACCTTATTTCGATAATACAGGCATTTTTACTTATGCCATTTCTTCATGTATATGTTCACTTAAAACCTCAGAAAATTGTTATAACCTCTTTCTTCAACTCTTTTAAAATGCTAAAATACTATTGTAAAATTCACTCAGAAATATACAGTTGCTTCACTGATAAGATATTTTCAATAGATTATAAGTTATTTTATTTATATACATTGTTATAATATGATAAACTTAACAATAATATTTGATGAATAAAGATTTAAGTCAGTGGGATATTTTTTCCATTGCTGAAATATTCACTAAATCTATTTAAGCCTATCTGATGTTTACTCATAGAATAATATTTCTGTAGCTTTCAAACAGCAGTGATTTAAAATAAAACAATATCAGGAACAACAACAACAAAATCTAAATAAACTAAAAGAATTCCCAAATCTGTGGTTTGTTTCTGTCTTCTAAGCTAAATTCAATTATTATTTTCAGCAAAACTTCTGTTTAGTCCCTTCCCAATAAAATTAATTAAAGCATAAATTACATATTACACCTCTTTATTGACTCTACATTGATGTCATTTGATCTTACCATTGTAGCTATTTTCAAAGCTGTGCATTATTAGTAGTCACTCAAATCTCCTGCTCCGAGATCATAAAAAGGGTGGAAACTGAAGGACGCACTAGTAAAACCAGTAACAGAGAGAGAGAGAAAATCAAATGAAAAAGAAAATATGAATAATTATATTTTCCTATAGCTTACCATACTCACTAAATAGTAAACTTATCTGATTTGATGAAGATTTCATTTCATTTCATGAACATCAGAAAAAAACAACTCATGATTACAAACATTGTAGCTCAATAAAATCATAATATATATGTATTGAGAATTAACACCACCTTAAACAAAGAACAACACATCAAGATATCTTTATTAAGCTTTAAGCAATCCCAACTTCTTGTACCTGATAATACAAAAACTTTATCCAAATATTCTTAATTCTCAGTAATTAAACAGCATTTGTTTAATTTCTAAAACCTTTTTTTACTGTTAAAATTTGTGTACTTGACAATGATTGCACCAGTGATCAAAAAGTTACCTGTTCTAAAAACAAATCTTCCTTACTCTAAAAGCTGTAACTTGTAATAAAATAATATGCATCAGCACTTAGCAACAAAACTATAACCTGATAATTGTTTTTAGGCCTGTAATGATGTTTATGTTTAAAGCATAATATACACGTTGATTTGTTGAAAAAGTTTTTTTGTTATACCTTTGGTGATATAACAGCAAAATAATTTAGATGTAGAATTGAATTGATATTTTTTCTTTAATGATAAGTTTTACACACTTGGGTCTAGGGTAGGTTATTCCACTGTCTTTAGGTTTAATTAAAAAAAAAACCTTAGGCTATCTTATCACATGATGATAAAGTTAAATAACATTTTATTTATAGTTTTGCAATTGTTTGATGAAGACTTCTAATAATTTATTTTTACTTTGAGTTACAGACAAAAGCAAAGTAAAAATTACAAAGGATTTCAATGAAGTAGTGTTTCAGCTGAATTTTACATAGAAATATTTGAAAATGTACTTAAAATTGTTTTATGTTCTCGAAGTGTGATCGTTTTTATGTGAACAAAATTCACTGAAGGAAGTGCTGGGGTTCTCAGTTGTTGTTTTTTACGAAACTCCAGCCTTTCATTTTATTTATGGGTATGTCAGCTAGTTAATCTAGAAAATGTGTGTCCAAAAACATTTTATGAAGTGGTAAAAAAATATAAAAAGCTTGAGAAAACCCTGTATTCAGACTTCAGACACAATGATTTAGAAATAACTTATTTTTTGTAATCCTAAACTTTGTACTTGAAATGTATTTTACTGGTAAAGCATTGTTTAACTTTCAACAGATTTGTGTACACATTCACATACTTGTTATTTGAGGCATCTCAGTATTGTTTACATGTTTATTAAGCATGTTTACAACAGTTTTGGAGCCTTACCTGTTATATCTATAACTATGCCGTTACTTGAGCTCTCTGTAACCAACTAAGGAAAATGAATAATCATAACTAATTTTATTAATTAGGCAAATGTGTACTTAACCAAAGTAAAAGACCAGTATTTTTTTTATATTTCACAAGCAGTCTAGATTTAAAGTCAAACAACACAACAATTAGAATAACATCAATGCGTTTGTAAAATAAAAGTTTTGATAGTTATAACATTATCTTACATAGTTTGAAAACCATTAGGGGATGAATATGAATAAAACTGGAAAGTTTGTTCAGATAATATCTTATTATTGTGTTAACAAGTAACAACATTTAACCTCTCTGCACTAGCTGCAATAATATTTCATTTTTACAATGATGATATGATATCAGTTAAATTTTTAAAAGTTAGATATGTAATACTGTAACCAAATTTTCAGTATTTTGTATAAGAAAGAAGACTTCTTATGATGATAATAATATGGTATGTTAGATTAATTAGTGTAGACCATATGGTCTGAAAGTAATCTAAAATAAGTCAAAGTTAATATAACTATAACATATTTTGCAAATGATTAGCTGAACCAGGATATAATTCAGTGATTTCAAAGCTTGTATCTTTATTTCTAGTAATGTGAGTGATATGAAAATTAAAACAAAGAGAAACATTTGTTTACAACGTTTTTTAACTGAAATTGAATAGTTATAATTATTTAAAGCATTGGGAAAAAGGATGCTCTTTTTAAAAAAAACAATTAAGAAGTCATTACTTATACAGTCATACCACTTCCATTTTAACTTAATTTAGACATCAATTATACCAAAAATATCTTTCTCCCCAAAATTCTAAATTCTTCTAAACAAAAAATTTATTCTGTAACAAGTCTTCATTATAAGAGCTGCAGATGTCCGAAACAATACTAACTTTGATTAAAACAAATCACTAAAGTCTAAGCTCATTCTTAGAGAGTCTGTAAAAAATGAAGATACAAAAATCTACCATGGCAACAATATATAATCAGTTATTGACCTAGGCTTTAACTGGATTGCTGTAAGCTCCAACTGTGTTGATTTTAAAAAAAACTGGCAAAATCTTCTATGGTAATTAATAGCCTGATCAAATAAAAGTACTGATATCTAATGTTTCTTTTTAATATTGACTGGCTGTTTTTATTAATTTCTCAAGGGGGTGGGCAACATAGATCTGCACCTACTTGTACAACATTAACAATTAATTTCTGAAAAAAATGGGTCTGGCTCACCCTAGACCCATGCATTTTTATACAACATTTAAAGAATAGTTATTAATTCCTAAAACAATTAGGGTCCATACTCCCTTTTCTGAGATTTGCACTTGTTTATACAACATTAAATAATATAGTTACTAAATTTTAATCAAAAACAAGACAATGTGAAAAACATTAAATTTCAAATTTATTTAACACTTAAGTAGTTAGAGAGCCAAGCATTGGTGCTGCCATCCAGTTGTTTTCTTTTTAGTTAGCAGTTAAAAATTATGTAGCTTTACACTTAATAAGAAATAAACATAATGGTAATATTTTGATTATGTGGATAGTTGGAAGAATCAAAAACAGTATATAATTGGAAACCCTAATTCAGATAAGTTGTTTATTTTTGTGACAGTCTATTTATACATAATTTTGATTAATTTATTGTTGGAATAATCAAAAGGAGTATATAGGAAATTATCTGCTTATTTTTGTGTCAGTTAATTTAATAATCAATTGTTGGAAAAATTGAAAACAGTAAATAATTAATTAGAAACCCTAATTTTGATTGGTTGCTTACTTTTGTGACAATTGATTTAATCATAATTTTGATTAGTTTACTAATTTACTAATTGATGCAATCATTGCCTACAAGTAACCAACTTTTAATTTGACCAGTACTATTGATACGTACATTGTTTGTAGGTGAAACTTCTCGGATCTGCACGGAAATGAAAGTTTAATCTTTTTTCATTTTAATTTGTGAATTACATTAAATAAATGTTGTAAAATACTTTTGAGTTAAAAATTGTTGAAAGATATTTAGAATTATTTTTTTATTCAAATTTTGAAACATGATATGCTGGTGTGCACTAAATACCTGAATGGTGTTTTTTAGTTTGGAAAGGAATATGAAACTCATTCTCTTTTTATTATTTTACAGATACAACTGGCACACCTAGTAACAGTGACAGAACACCACCAAGTGATGACCGAGAAGTTGTTGTTGTTTCTCCTGATCCTGTTGCCCAAGTCAATCAGATGGAAGAAGATGAGCGACTTGCAAGGATACTACAGGTAAGAACATTGTTCACTAGAACATCTATGGAGATTTTGAGTCCATTTTACTTCACCATATAGTATCCTAAATTAATTTAGGTATATGAATAATGCTATGACATTTCGTTGAATTCATTATTCAATATTATACAGCATACCAACTGTTTAATGCTCTGTAGAGTTGCAGAGAGAGAGGGAATTAATGTTTAGAAATAGTAAAGCATAAAACACTGTCCTAGGCTAGATTTCAATGTACTTAAGTTATAGATACAAGATTAATTGTTAAGACAAATTATGAGGTCAGCATGAATAAATTATAAATGATGAAACTGGATTTGTTAGAATATGAAATACTTTCTTGTTTTTGTAACATTGAAATATTGTAATAACTCAAAATAAAACCAAAAAATATTTCTAAAATTTCTGTTTCTAATTTATGTTATTTGAGGGCATGGCCTACTGTCTTTCACAATTTTGAACTGTATCTCATGAACCATTCTTCTGATGCAAAGGTACCTGTGCTCAACATGGCACTAAATGTTTGCTTCAGACCATCAAACTTCATTGATCCTTTGCTTGTGCCATTGAGATAGTAAAATTGAAATAGCTGCCATTCATCCCATTTTTTTATCCATTGGAAATTAATTTTGGGGGGAAGGTCCCCCTCATCTTCTCTGTCACATAGAGAGATACAGTTAATGAGCCCAAAAAATTAATCGATTAGTGAATTACACTACTTATCCAGCTCTAGCTGTAATTTTTTTCTTGTTATGGAATCATTTTTTTCTAATTATGCATTAATTTCTGTTCAGTATTTATTTTATACCATTGTAAAGTATTACCTGGTGCTCATAAATTATTTTATTTAACCCTTTATATACGGGTCACAGGTGAAAGGCCATGTCATCTCGTTTGACTCAAATTCAAAATTTTATTGAACTACTATTTCAAGAAGTTATGTCAATAAGTTTGGTATCAAACTGTAGAGTATAACTCAAATTTTAGAACTATACATTACTCAATTTGTTAATTTAAAAGTAAATATTAAAAAAACACAGATAAATGTAGATTTTTGTGTGTCACGTGGTATGTTGAAT
>NW_013665702.1:558698-572648 GCF_000517525.1 Limulus polyphemus | reverse complement strand
TAAGTCTATAGTTTCATACAAATTAGAAACTCAAATTACAGATATTGACAAGTCAGAATATAAAATAAGAAGGTCTTATCTTTTCTATTTGCTAAGATATTGCTCGTAATAAATCAAACAAACACAGTGGCACCCCACCCACCTCTTTCCATTTTTGGAAATGCTCCATTATATAAACTTACTTCTATATATGACATAAATAACCAATCAGAAGGTCAGAATGTCCCAGTAGTGGTTTTCTATGCCTTTCTAACGTACCTAGCGTCATTTCTTTCTTTTCAATCAAGATTTCAATGAGGTAGGTTGTGTCTTTAGTCTGCTCGAAAATTTCATCTTAATTACTAAGCTTGATAAATTATAGTGGAATTCTATGGTTTTGATATAGTAATTTATGATTTTTTAGTTATTCAAATGTATATAAAAAACCTAAAAAAAAATTTGTTTCATATCCTCTATGTGCAAAATTTTTAAAGGCTTAGCAACCTACGTCAAGCAGCAACCAAAGGTCATAACTAGAAGAGATAATTGTTTGCTTTACTTCTTTATTTACTGTTCTATGTTTTAGGAAAAATAACTAAGTACTTATTTCAAAATAGCAATAATCTATATACATATATAATGTATAATAATTGAAATGTGACTGTATTTTACAAAATACTAAAACACAGCTAAGACAAGTTAATTTGTACAGACCAAAGGTCACCTTTATGTTATTTGATACAGTAACATGAGTGCACGTGAGCTGCATCATTGTAACTTCTGTATTGTTAGCGAGGCACGGGAGAAAGGTCAATATAAAAAAAATTATAAATTTATATAAATGAATAATGTTATGAGATTTAAGTTATTTTGTCTAAACACTTATGTTTTTGTGTTATAATTTGTGTTCATTCTAGAATGAAAGATGCATAATTTATGTTTATTTCATTATTTTTATGGTGGTTGCGAGATCAGTCAAATTTATCGAACCCGCACAGAAATTAATTACTGAAAATAACAGATAAAATATAATGTTTTTTCTTAAGAAATGTCTTGTAACTATTTGGACATTAGAAAGATTTTGCATGTGAAATTTAAAAATTTTCTAAATCATACAAATATTTTTAATGTTCAGAAGAAAACTACTTGGCATGAGAGAAACATTGCTTTAAAAACCTTAAGACTTAATTAAAAAATTAGATATTGTATGTATAAACACATTGTAATGTTTTCTGATAAACCGCCAAATTTCGTTAACATTCGCTTACGAATTTAAAAGTTATAGCATGAAAACTATAACAAGCACAAAATACTTACGAGGTCGATCCCATGGACCGAGCCCGGATTGAAAGAGTTAAAGTGAAAAGGAATAGTTTGTCATTAGAAGTGAACTGTTTATATTGCATTGTTTTTGATCACTAACATCTAATTATTAAATAGTAACTTTTTTTTTAATTGGATGCTAATTATTTAAATTTTTTCATCGTATGTTTTGGCTACTAATTTGCTGCCATCTTCAGGGTAGTTCTGAGAAGGAAGGCTTTCAGTGTTGGAAGTGACAAGAATTTGAATCTTTGTCTGTGTGTATTTAATGCTTTATCCATTCAACAAGAGTCCACCCCTTTAAAACGTTAATCATCTAACTATTTGAATGTTTTCAAGAGGGATATATAGGTTTTACTGAATTCTGTGTGTTTCACCAGTTAGATGGGTGTAAAAGTCTTCTTTTACCTTTTTTTTTCTTGTGTGATTCATATCCTGTTATTTCAGCATCATTCCAGTTTATTGTATGATCTTAGCTGAAATGATGGACTATTTTAAGTGGATTCTTATTACTAAATCTTTTGTGGTATTTTATGGTTTTTAGGTAGTTTGGTATGTAGTAACTGTGAAAGTAATGTGTTATGGTTTCTGAATACTGTTCTGAGTTTGTTGCTTACATATTCTCTGTATATGTTTAGAGAAACCTCTGACATAGGGGATTATGGCTATTTGTCTGTAATTTCTTTCTTCTCTGCATTTATCTTAATTTCTTCTTTATCAAGTTTTCCAGATATTTGTTGCTAAGGGGGTTTGTAATAATGTATTTTTTTTTCCATCTTCTTGGTTTCTTCAATGTTAGATCTTGTTAATTCTTGAAACTGGGAAGTCTGTAATTCCTGTCTTTACATTGTTGGGGTGGTTTGAATTATTATTGAGGTATTGACCTGTGTCTGTGGATTTCCTGTAAACACCTAAGGTATACAAGTTATGTGTATCGGCAGTCATCATGTTAGGGAATAGGAGTTTATCTATTTCCATTGTGAATTATATTTCAAGATGTTTATTCATATGGTTCATGAATCCTTGAATCTTATCTGTCTTATGTGGCCATATTATGAATGTATCATCAACATATTTAATCTAAATTTTGGGGCATAGAATGATTGTTTTGAGAGTGTTAACTTCTAAATATTCCATGAATAGCTTATGGAGTACTGTGATATGGGTGAGCCCATAGTTATGTGATCTTGTTAGTGGTAGTATTTATCTTCAAGTTGGAAGTAGGAATTGTTAATACAGATGGTTATGATTTTTATTATTATGGAAGATTGTTGGTTAGAAACATTCTTTATGATTTCTATCATTTTCAGGCTTTTGGCATAGTGTTTGTAGTGGGTCAGGGATTGGTACACAAGTTAGAAGGTTGGCAACATCATAGCTGATCATTATGTCTTGTTTGGTTATTGTGGCAGTTTGGAGTTGGATGAGGTATTCCTGTTTGTTAATGCTTAGAGTGCCATTTCGTTTGCCGACATAATTATTATGGTGTTATTCTTCAAATTTCTGGTGTTAGTTTTCTCATATAGGATGATATTATAGTAGGGTTAACATTTCACGGTTTTCTAGACCATTGGCTTCATTTTTATTCTGAATTCACTTCCTTCTCTTCTGGTAGGCTGTAAATTGTGGATTTTTTTAATGTAGCTATATTTTTAATGTGACTTAAATGATTGTATAGGTTAGTAACCATTACAATGATTGATATTCAGTTGCCACAACCTTACTGTAACTACATATTTTCTTACATGATTACTTTAAGTTAATTGTATTTCTTAGCTTATGAAAGTAGTTAGCATAGTATATTTGTAATTTAAATATTCTTTCATTACTGTGTTTCTTAATTAATTTGAGCTGAGTGTGGCCTAGTGGTTAGCATGTAGGACTGATAATACACATGCCCATGATTCATGTCCTGTTACTGGAAAATTACAAAATATAAGACTCATAGACAAATCCTACTATTCAATTAGAGGACCCCACTAGTTGACACTGAGGCTATTAACTATGAGCTTCCCTCTAGTTTGTTACTTCCAAATTAGAAACATCTAGAACAGAGAGCCGTTGTGTTGCTTTTCATAAATATCTCATAAAAACAAACTAACTTACTTCAGTTATCATTGTACTTTCTAAATAGGCTCAGTTTGATGCTGAACAAAATGATGGTGACACATCAGACTCTTTGGGTGTTATTGACAGTGACCTAGAGAGAGTTCCACCAGTGTGGGATCTCATGGATATGCTGGCAACAACCTCAACATCTAGTGAAGGATCTATCTCATCATTGTCTCAGACACAAAGGGGATCAACGAGTCGAAGATTCTCCACCAGGTCATCTCGTGAAGCTGCCCGAAGCCATAGTAGAAGATCTTCAAGAACTAGAGTCCGAGGTTCAAGAAGGCACTACAGGCGCTGGACATCTGTAAGTTAATTAGAACTGTGAAATTTTTCCTTTCTTTCTTACTTGTTTATCTACACTCACTGGGACAGGTTTTGTAAGTTAACCTGGTGCTTTAAAAAGAAGTTTTAGAATAATTTTGCTCATGATATTAGGAAAACACATTCAAAAATCAATTAAAGACAAATATAAGAAACCCTGTAACCTAAGGACTTTCAAAATAATAATAATTTCCAATATCAGTAAGCTACGTATGTAGAGTGAAACTCAAAATTAACCTGACTATAAATTTAGCTAATTAAACATACTTATATTTTTTATTAAAATTAGAATGCATTTTTCCATCAGTTAAGTACTCTTGGTATAAATAATATTTTCAGTCATGACCCTAATAATATCTCATAAGGTTCGGCCAGCTTAGAAGATATAGGTAACTTTTAACTGTATATAAAAGTATAATAATAAACAATAAATCAAAATAAAATGTAATAGCGTTATATATACCAACTAATAGAACCAATACTTTTAATGAAAGTAACTATAAATAAATAATATAGTGTAACTTACTTAGGGAATATATAAACACTAGCTGTTGGTTTGAACAAATGGCACAGAAGTAAATGTCTTTAGAAATTGTATCCTTGCTCTCCACTTAATAATTTCTGACCAAAGAGACTCATTAAGCTACTCCTTCCGTATAACATCAGAGGCAAGTCACATCCAAAACAGTTTAAGATATATAATACAATTTAAACAGTGTTAAGTTAGTAGCAGTAATTTTCCATTAGTTAGGTAAGTTAAAACTTTGGTATGCTTTTGCAAGGCACATAGGGCTGGACTTTCAAACTCTGGTTTTAAGTGGCACAAGTAGAAAAGAACGGTCACCCATTCCCTGAACAAAATGCCAGTTTATTGCAGGTTAACCCCAGTTTACAGTAGGTACCCAACATACTGGGTAGGCTGGAATAAATGGGGTAAAGTTTCTTGCTCAAGGACACAAAAGAATGATGCAGGCCAGGCTCAAACTTACAATCATCCAACTATGAGTCTAAAGTGCAAAGTCACTGAGCTATGCTGTCCCAAAGTTTCCTTTAATTTAACCAATTATGATAATGTTTATGAGGATATAAAATAATGAATAAAAAATAAAATAATACTTGAATTGACCGTGATAATATAACAATGTTGTATGGACTAGGAATACATAATATGTAGTGTGTACAAGGTAGACCTTTCTTCGTCTGGGGTAGTAATTCTACTTATATCTTAAGCAATAATCTACCAAAGAGTAATTTCCAGAAATTAATTAAGAAAAAACTGTTTAGTGTTTTTCTTGTTTTACTGGTAACAATTTTGAGCAAAACAGGTAATAATGTTTGAAGATACAGAAGTCTTTATCACCAGGAAAAATGTGGTTATTTTTTAATCTGCACACTGGATGTTTAGACTCTTTAATATTAGACAAAATGTTTAGAGAAGTGTGTGTGTTGTTAGGTAACTTTGAGAATATGAGAAACCTTGATGTAAAGTAGGTTTCATACAAATGTATTTAAAAAAAAAAATTGTTCATGCAATACTACATGTTGTTAAATGTTGTAGTGTGACTTGTTTACTTTAAACCACTGAAATAGAAATGTATGTTAATGAAAACAATGTTCCAAATGAGAAAACAAGTGTGTGGACAGTTGAAGAGAATGTATATGATAATTGTTCAAACTGGATAACAAAGTCATGTCATAAATAACCAATAATTCAGTTTCAAACAATATCAACTCTCATCAGTCTATCTAGTTCAAGATGGAGATTGTTTCCTAATATCACTGTAAATGCTTTAAGGTTTTGATGTTGATTTGATGTAGTCTTATTGCACATCTTTATATATTTTCATAGCAGAAAGTGTTAGATCTAGCACTGGATGTTATTTCATACTCCAGGAAGGGAGGGGGCAGAGGAGAGAAAATTGTGGTGGTTGAGTGGTGCCTGGGTTATTGCAGCTCCAAGATAGGAACAAATGTCACCATATAAGTAAACACAAGGTACAAAATGTCATTAATGATGTACTTCAGAAGATAGGTATTACAAGATGCCACATGGATTCTATCAAGAGGTACACAGCTCAAACTTCATACCAATACACACACACACACACACACACACACACACACACACACACACACACACACTTAGAAATGCACATTCGGGAGGTCCTTATTTGCAGATAGAATTTCAGGTTCAAGATTCTTAACCCCTAATTTTGTTCCAATGTACAAAAAAATACATTAAATCTCAAACGTCATCAGTTGTGGACAATATTTTAGAAGTTGCTCAATAAGATTGAAGTTATAGACTGCAGTGGTCTGGTACCGTATGTACTATGTAATATAAAAACATATTTGTTATGTATTATAACTGATTCATTTAAATTATATTATTATTTTATTGCATGCCCAGTAATATAATTACATAATTATATGATTTTGGTGTGCTTAGTCAGTTTTGCATTATTGTTTCCTTTTTGCTATTAGGAAAGCATCTTCTGTGATCTTAAACAACTTGATTGAGGAATTGTTTCTGTTGTTCTTTCTTTATTATGATGGCATTATACTCCTCATTGAGAACCACGCACCTTTCAGCATTATCATTTACCACATTCAAGTGTTCAACTGTCTGTAGTGCATTCCTGCAGTCTTCTCTGAGCTTCCATGACTCAGAGTCATAGTCCAGAAATCCAGATGGAATTTTGAGGCACCTAAAGAAATCTGTTGTATACTTTGTGACAAAATCTTCAATTGACATTTTCTCAGACTTCCTGATATTCATTTGAATGTGCTTTGGAGGTTCATCCATGCTTTCCTTCTGATTTAGTGCCTTTACCATTGCTTGTTTTGTTTCTTTTATGACTTTAGTTTTTAAACTATATGGTATTATTTGTAATGTTCCATCTGAAGTTCTGTAATAATTGATTTTTCTGCATAATACGTCTGTGTCCAATATGTATTCTGTATTTTCTCCCTGTAATACTCTGTTTCGTAATGTCTTTACTAATTCATCTTTCTTCTGTTTGTTAATCACATGTTCTACAGTCCAAATTACTTCAAAGTTATCCTCACTTTTAAAATTTACCTCCTTTATTTTGTTAATGGCTTGTTTTTCCTTGTTTTTTTTTATTTCAACTTTAATTCTACTTAAGGTGTCAACATTAGAATACTTCCTACCTGGTCTATGTATGACTTCAAAATCATAGTGCAATAATAATGACCATCTTGTTAATCTAGACAGTGGATATTTTAATGTCATTAGTCATCTAAAGGATGCATAATCTGTGGTTATGGTAAATTGATACCATAAAGGTAACATCAGAAGTTTTAATTCTGTGCAGTACGGCTAAGCATTCTTGCTCATTCACTGAATAATTTATTTCAGCTTTTCCTAACTGTCTACTCTGATAGGCTACAGGGCATTCTTTTCCATTTTCATCTAAATATGATAATACTGCACCTATG
The DNA here is from genome assembly GCF_000517525.1 of Limulus polyphemus. Lineage (NCBI taxonomy): Eukaryota > Metazoa > Arthropoda > Merostomata > Xiphosura > Limulidae > Limulus > Limulus polyphemus. The sequence continues at coordinate 565,448 of NW_013665702.1, read as the reverse complement.
CTTAGGATAAACTCTTTACTGAAATCTGGATAACTCAAAATTGATGCTCTTAATAATAAGTCTCTTAGTTTCTTAAATGCCTCCTGTCTTTTGTCTGTCTACTTGAAAACTATACCTTTTTTTAGTGAGCTCAGTTAATGGCCTTGCTAGCAATGCAAAATGTGGGATAATTCTTCTGTAAAATCCTACAAATCTTAGATATGCACAAATATCTTTTGCTGTTTTTGGTACTGGATAATTTTTATATCCTTCTAACTTTTTAGGGTTAGGCTTTACACCATCTGCGGTTACTACGTGATTTAAGTAATCTACTTCTTTTATTAAGAATTGCCACTGTCTTGGCTTAAGCTTTAGATTTGCTCTCCACAATCTATCAAATACATGTCTTAACTTTTCTAAATGTTCTTCAAAAATTGCTGCAAACACTGTGAGGTCATCTGAATAGTAAAAGCATTCCGAATCCTGCAATTTGAACAATATGGCATCCATTAAACTTTGAAATGTTGAAAGGGCATTCTTTTAAACTTGTTTTTGCCTAAAGGTAACACAGAGCCAGTTTTAGCTTTATCTTCTTTCTCAATTTCTACCTACCAATACCCACTTTGTAAGTCAAAAAAAAAATTACTTTTACCTAACTTATCTAAGGAGTAATGGTTAGATGTCTTAAATAGTAACAATGTTCAATTTTCTAAAGTCCACACAGAACCTCAGATCACCACCCTTTTTTAGGAACTAATAATAACTGGAGATGCATATGGCCTACTACTGTCCTCTATTACTCTTTGTTCAAGTATCTCTTTTATACATTCCTTTAATTCTACCTGTGCCTGTCTGGCATTCTATAGGGTCTTTGTGCTAGGCTTACTGTCAATTAACACTATCCTATGTTTAACCTTTTTTGTACCAGCATTAGGATTGCCTTTTCCTACAAATATATCTCTGTATTCCTTGAATAACTTTACTATCTCTTGTTTATATTTACTTTCTACATCTAAGATGGAATCCCAATCTATCTTCTATTGTTGTGCCTGTTTCTTCTTAACTTCCACATTATGCTGTCCTACTGCAGCTGTTTTCTCCCTACTAGCTTTAAACAGTACTATATGTTTAGGCAGTATTACATTTTCTTCATTTATATTCAACACTTTTATCGGCATTGTGTCTTTCTCGGATACCTTACTAATACAAGCAGCTGTATAAACTCTTGCTTCTTCTATTTTTGTAGGCTCAATTAAAAACTTCATTTTCTTAAAATCATCTACTTTAGCTTCAACAATTAATTGACTTCTTATATGCACTTCAGTTCTTTAACTAATCTCATATGTACTTTTCCTGTCAAACTCTCCTATTGAGATGCTCTCTACTTATGTTAGACATAAGCATTAAGTGTAGTGTCATCTGAGGGGTTTGAATTATTATTTCTCTATTTTAAAGTTTCTTTTTCTATCTTATCTTGCCTTACTCTATTTCCACTTACCTTATTCGTGGTTTTCTCTGTACTACTAACATATTTGCTAATCTTAGGGCTTTTCTCTAACTGGATTTCTCTTTGAACTTTTCATATTCCTACTATGCTGACTTTGTCATGTATCACTACAATTATGAGCATCAGTGCATTTTTATTTTGACTGTTGATCTTTAGCCTTGTTAATGCTAGCATTCTGTGTCTGACTATTAATTTTAGTCAGTGAGAATGTATCCTCTGCCCCAACTTTCACACATTATGAACCTCTACAGTATATGAAACAGAGAGGACAAACAACCATATCAAACATTGAATTATAAAATCACAACATGCTGGTAAAGCTCAAACTATTTAAAATCCAGAATCATTGGTTTCAAACATACAGCTGGCTGAACAAAAGGAAAGAGCTGATGGTCCTGTTCTCCTGTGCATTCTGTGCATATCTGCCAGAGAAAAGCTAGTAAAAATCTGATTTGCTTACTGGATGGGCAGTTGGATGTTATAGAAATCACAATGGTATTACAGCTGTAAATATCCTGAAATTTTCCTTTTTTTTCTCCTGGAAATTACTGCATAATTTTCATTTGGAAGCATAGGAATCCTGAGTTGATAAAGATAAAGTAAAAAAGATAATACCAAGAATAAACAAGAAAACAATTAGACATATTGCCATACCTCCTGTATTAAAGTTCTCTGAAACATATAGAGGATACATAAATGACAAAATGTCAGAAAAGTATTCAGAAACCACAATACACACCAAACCAGCCAAAGACTGGTCAGAAAATAGAAACACCATTTACAACATCTGTTTTGAATGTAGGTTCCAATACATTGGAGAAATATATAGACTAACAACAGCTAGAAATTCAGCAGCGTATAGACATACAAAACTCGGTAATACTGATTTGTCTACAATAGCTCCTCATACCTACAGAGAATACAATATGATAAAATAATAATAAAATGTAAACCACACACAAGAAAAAATAATGAGAAAAGAATCCTTCTACATCCATCTAACATGTAATATATTTGGACAGCCTAGCATAGAAATCAGCAAAACCTGGATACTCTTTTTGAAAACATTCAAATAGTCAAGTTCTAATGGAATAAATCCCATTTGAGTGGATAATGCACCAGGCTTTCAAGAAAGATGATCCACGATTGAATCCTGGATACTACCAACACAGAAAATAGTCCTTCTCAGGACTTCCCTGAATCCAGCGGAAAAGTTGATAGTGACTGCATGAGGCAGTAACTGATCATATTGTCCATGCTATACCCAAAACCTTGAAAAAGTTTCTACAGTATCCTTGTTCATAGTGGACACCTCACTGCCACAAAGCATGGAGGGCTCATAACTGAGCTTTGGATATCTTCCACAACCATCCCACTCTTACCATCTGCATAGTCTGTTAGAGGGTCCATGCTTTTGCCTGACAGATCATATGAAAAAGCTATAAAAAATTTTGGATTAAGTTCACTTCCAGCATATCTATCACCACCAGTATCAAGGTTGTCTGGGACAAGATTCTAAAGGAAGAATGGGAAGTGTATGCATCACCCCATTTTGATTAACCCTTTGGTCAAGATGTAGCTGATGTACTGAGTATTGCAAACACTCTTGGAGAGTGTATTTTGTACCATTCAAGTATCTCCATCTGCTCCTCTGCTTTTTTGGCATCAAGATGTGAGACAAAAGAATCCCACCTTTTTTTTGGCCTGACTGTTTTCATAAAGTAAACAAAAGGCTAATCTGATGACCATTTGTTTGGCACAGATAGCCTGTATTGCTTTGTGCCAAGAAACTTTCAAACAACAGCAATGCATTAGATAACAAAACCCATACCATGAGCAACTGAGAATTGCAGGTTTGAGCAATGTCAACTCTCATAAACACAGGTTCATTGTGTGATATTACCATTAACCTAGTTGTAGTGATTAAGAGTTGACATTGCTTAGAACTATGATATTGTATGTTTTATTTTGCACCAAGAGATGAAGATATCTGAATAGTAAATTTAGTTGGAAAACTGAAAAGCCTCAAAATCTTGTGTAGACAGGTATTGTGTATGTGTACATAATAACCTCATTAGTAACTTTGGTTGTATGAATTTTAACATTAAACATGTTAAATCTTACTGAATACCAAAATTCATATATTAACTAACAGAGCATTATCAGCTCTCATCAGCCTAGTTGGTGATGGTATAACTGATTATACACTAGGAATCTATTTACTCTACAGACATTTCAATTGCAGAATTTCCAGTCTCATTGTTAGTACTAAAAATAAAGAACTTGGAGACTTATCAGTGATTCAGATGTACATATTTTAAACAACTGTGTAGGGCTCAAACAATGCTGAAATCAAATTCTAGAATCTGCTTTTATTGTTTAGCTGTGAGAGGCTCTATGTTTTTCATGAGGAATATATGTGTAAGATCTGTAGTAATTTTTGTAATAATTTGCTTTCACTCCCTCTTTTTTTTTCCAGCCACGGGGAATTGTTGATAGGTATCATCACCACCCAGCAATGATATATGCAGAGGTTATTATGGGACTTGGAGATGGACTGGCTGATAGCAATGATTATGAGGTGGAAAATATTTTTATCTACAACTTATTGATTACATATAGAGAATATTTATTTGAATTGATGAGAACAGTGTTGCATAGGTTTAGTTTTCTAACGTGTTGTTGGTTTTATAAATATGAAAATTGTACAGTTATATATAATAATTTCCGAAAGTGAGCAAATATTAAGTTTTTAACAATTTCATTTAAGAGCATTAAGTTTAACCCCCTTTTTTTGTTCATATATGACTCTAGGTGGTACAACATTTTTGTGTAAAATACTATTAGTATTTTTAGTTTCTAACTCACCTGTAGTTTTTGTGAGGTGAATTAGCATGTTCTGTACTGGGAGTTATGCATGTTTAGCTCTCTGTAGTGATGTAATATATTGCATGTGAGTTTCATAAAAATTGAAGTAAATGGAAGCACATGTATTTTTGGTTTAACTTCCACTTTATAGAAAATTTTGCACGCTTTTGTGTATGTGTGGATGGATTCTATGTTTGTTGAATCTAGGTCTTATTCTTTGTACAAAACAATCCTTAGATTTGAAAAGACAGTGGATATGATGCACTGGAACATGCATATTTTCTGTGAAACTGTAGACATGAAAATGTTTGTTAGCAAATGGCATAAAGTTTGATCAGGTAGTTCAAATGAGCACGAATTTAGTAAGCAGTATTATAACATTTGTACAAGTAATATTAATAAAAGCTAGCATAAAGCTGAATATGAATAAATTGAAATATAATGTAATAAAAGGTACCAGCCAGATTCCCTCTCTAATATTTTTATAGTGCTATACTAAATATCTAATGTTGTGGTACATGTGTCAGTCATCTTCAATTTTACTTAACGTATTATTCTTACCTAAAGATTGCAACATGAGAGCTATAAATAAAAGGAGTTTGGTTGTCCTTAGGGTCCTACTTTTATTATAGTATTAGCTGTATTGCATCAAGATACTTTGTTATTGACAGTAAAATGGTTTAGTCTTGATTAAATTATACAGCATAAGGTTTTCACATAGTAATTTATATGTTTGTCAAACAATATTGAAATCCTTTACATATGTGCAGTATTAAAAAAAAATAATGAAAACCATTAACTCTCTCAAGACAGGCTTGGACATTTTAACCTACCATGTGAACTTTTTGTACTCCTTTAAAGTCTCTATGGATTTAATACTTATAACTCTCAATATAGCATGTAAATCTTTATGAAATTTGGCAGTCTTTCAGTTAATATTACAAGTTTTTCACATTTTTTGTGTGTGACGTATTTTTAATAAAATAAAATAAAGATTTGTCCATGAATATATTGAGTATTTGTTTTGAATGGTCCATGTGCAAAGTAATTCTCATGTTAAAATTAAAAATACTTTTCCTCATCTCAAATTTCTTTTGTGTAATCCTGAAAACCTCCTAAATGCATTTCAAAAATTTTTTTTCAGTAAAACTTTAGAGTTTATCTGTTATTTTCTCTACCCTATCTCAAAACGGATTGGTCAATTCTACCGATCTCGTGAAAAAAATAAAAAATCTAAATAAACCTAAATTACCTTTTTTTCTTTCTAGAATGACTTCATATTGTAACATGGAACAACATTCATTTATCCTAAATAGCTCTAAATTCGTAAGATTAGACATCTATTTATAATTACATTTTATTGTTTGATTGCCCTTTGAACCATGTCTAACTACTATCCGTGCCATAAAAAGTTGTAAATCACTCGTAGAATGTGCAGGTCACATTATGCTATTGAATTACATTATCCACGAGCTGCTCATGTGCGTGATTCATGAACCATTTTAAGTATATTATTATTATTATTGCTTATTTTACCTAATCTAGTTGTAAATCAACTTAAAAAGATCCATATTTTTATATTTTGGTTACTTTTATAATAACAAATAAAGAATAAATATGAAAAACAAGAAATAAAGTACTTACCCAATCTTCAATGACAGTTAAGCCTTATTTTGTATAATACTTATAGTAATGCACTTAATTTTTATTTAATTGAATAATGCACCAAACAATATAGACTGATAACATGCAAAAAGTAGACAAATTCCCTTACTTTTAAAAATTTTCTTGGCTTTCTAACTATTTCGACAAGAGCCATTACAAAGTCGTCCCAGCTAGTCGTTAATTTTCTGAGGGAAACGATTTTGGTACTCTGAGTGAAGTTGACATTTCTCCGTTCAAAACACAATGTTGTACAATATATCATTTGATAGATGAAAACCTTGAATTCTATTGGTTATAGGTAATATATAATGCAATGTAAGAGAGAACTATTAATGAATTATGAAAGAGAGGGTGTGGCAGGAGGGGTCTGATTTTCTATTCGTTAGCTCTGTAACCAAGCAAAATTGAAGACTAAAAATTATGGTTTGTCTGAGCAATAACGATTTTACAGAGAGTAACTTACATTTAATTTCGTACTTTTTCGAGATTTGGTGGATAAAATAGGGATGATGACATGCTAAGAGAAAATGTGTCACTTGGGTCACACTAGTGGAAATTCAGGATTTTTTAAAATATTGCCTTCTAGAATTAAGAACTTAAAACTTGTATACTATTAAAATACAGATTATTAGCTAATATCTTATGCTCTTCTAATTGGTATAATATAAACAAAAAATAGTTTGATAGAATTTTGAATGTAAGACACTAAAACCTTGTGTCATGCGCAGTGA